>NC_057936.1:66414867-66602367 GCF_018555375.3 Anguilla rostrata
TGTATAAATGGATACAATGTAAAATGCTATGTAAAATTTGTGTAAGTTGCTCTGGATAAGAGTGTCTGCTAAATGCCTATAATGTAATGTAATGTTTCTATTTAAAAGAGTTAGACTATTCTTGCAGGATTATTTCTGAGTGGATTCCCTACATATCCTGTAGGGGGCGCCATTTAACCATATTGTCAGACTGGTCCACTGTAAACCTGCTTTATTTGTTCTCTGAATAGAGTGGCGATGTTAAGAGTGTTTAAATGCTCATTAGACAGAGCTGAGCTCAGCCCCGCCTCCTCTCGTTCTCCACGACAGTGAGTCCTGTGGTACTAAAAGTGTGGCCGTCCTGCAACAGATCCTGGAACAGAAGGGATTTGAGTACACCTGCGCTGATAATTACAGGTAAAGATCCTGAAGGGGGAGAGATTTTACACACACCTCCGATTGCAGATACAGCAAGTCTCTGTGGGTTACACTTATGCTTTGTGTTTTTATGAAATAAATGAGAATACTGCAGCATATGTGTATGTGTGTGCATATGTGTTTCTCAAAGCCAGTGAGAATACTTCAGTGTGTGTGTTTGTGTCTCCAGGCCAGTGAGAATACTGCTGTGTGTGTGTGTGTGTGTGTGTGTGTGTGCGTGTGTGTATATCTCCAGGCTAGTGCGAATACTTCAGTGTGTGTGTGTGTGTGTGTGTGTGTGTGTGTATCTCCAGGCCAGTGAGAATACTGAAGTGTGTGTGTGTGTGTGTGTATCTCCAGGCCAGTGCGAATACTGAAGTGTGTGTGTGTTTGTGTCTCCAGGTCCGTGAGAACACTTCAGTGTGTGGACAGCCCCAGCCACCCAGCCTGTCTCTGTTCCAGCTCTGCCTCCACTCCAAACCTCTCTCCGCACCACCTGGTTATTCTGCTCTTTTTCACTTTTCAGTGGACTGCTGTTGACTGAATATTATCAGTCATTTTCTACTCAAATATCTGGTTGTCCATCCTGGAGCATAATCTGTGAGACCCTTTGGCATGGTCCGCATGGTTGATGGAAAATCTGTGGAGATTTGTGTTTATATTTTTTAATAGATTATCTACATTGACTTCCCTGAGCTCCAGTAACATGTAAACTGTTTACAGCAGTGGTTATGGATATTATCATTGTAATGATGGCAGTTGCACCATAGTGAAGGCACTAGGATCAGAAATCATCTTCTCTAAACATGTTCACTATGAGGGGAGCCGTGGCTCCTGTGAGTAAAACTCAGCGCTGAAAGTAAAACTCTTAGACGAAGATAAATTTGAGTAATTATCACAAATTTGAAATATACGAGCTACGTTTTATAGCCGATTAAATATAATATTATCATGTGATTCATATCAGATTGTGTACCACTGAGCATATAATGAATTACATATTAATAACTCTACTGTATGTATATTCTACTGTAATATCTTGATGACAGCACAAAAATTATTTTTCAAGTATATTCATTCTTATATTGTCCTGTCCTTGTTCAAGGCTGATGTAGCCAGTAAATAAACAGCATTTTGTGACTGCATCTGTTCTTGTGTTGATTCTGATAATCAGCCAGTAAATAAACAGCGTTTTGTGACTGTGTCTGTTCTTGTGTTGATTCTGATAATCAGCGCAGTTCTGACTGTCCTCCTGTTTCCCACAAGTCCCTGCACCATTACCTCACACTCTTCTGCATTCTATGTTCCAAGACTTCCTCTGATCGTCTTCTTTTTGTTCCTCCTGGTGCTTAGTGCTTACACCATGGAATAAACTTTAAAAGTCAAGCATGTTGATGAGTACAAGTAATTTTTTTCACAAATATTAAACAACGTTCAAAATGCCAAAGGTCTCCCCAAAAAGATGCTACATGTAGTTCAACATTTGATGCCAACAATCATGGTGTTGTTTTTGATTGGTTGAGACATTGGGTGGGAATTCCAGGATCTTCGTGATTTTCATATAGGAAATTCTTGTCTCTAGTAAGGATCATGCCTACTCTCAGTCAATGATTAAGTGTGGTGCGCCTCAAGGTTAAAGTTAGGGACCAATTTTATTTTCATTATATAAACTTCCTCTCAGCCACATCATTCATCAGCATGGAATCTCTTACCACTGCAATGCTCACAATACCCAGCTATATATCTCAGTGAATCCAAATGACCTGAGTAGATTGGCCACAATTCAGGACTGTCTTTCAGATATTAAAAAGTGGATGTCAAAAAATGTCCTTCAGCTGAACACTGACAAAACAGAAATCCTTGATATTGGCCCTCAGCAAATCTTTAGCTGAACCCAGTCTGTGCTTATCCTTCATGCCTGTGTAAAGCAGTTTGTGATTCTGTTTTGAAAAGGGCTGTACAAATAATAATAATAATAATAATGACTATTATTATTATTATTATTGTTATTATTATTGGTAAGTATATGAGTATAAAGGTGCACACACACACACAGTCACGCATACAATCCCCCCCTCTCTCTCTCTCTCTCTCTCTCTCTCTCTCACACACACACACACACTGCTGGAAATCCAGTGAATTGTCAAGTGGAAATTAAGACAAAAAAAAAACAGTTGCAATCATGAAAAGCTGTTTAATTATTGGCTACAACAAAGCATTCCGAATTATTTACTTAACATTTACTTTTATATGGTCTTAAAAATATTGAAGTGTATTTAATTGATTGTATGCTCATGCTTAGATGCAAATTAATTGCAGCATTTAAAGAAACATTTTCCCAGTTTGCCGAACGTTTTGCAAGCGGTGCGCGGTGCGCTATTGTTTCCGCCATCCCACAGCTCTACTTTAATTTCCCCGGTTGCCATGGGACACATGGTTCCTCTCAAGGTGAAGTTTCCAAGTTGGAAGCTGATTTCTGAACCAGACGCCTTCGCCTTTTTGAAATCTCCTTTCTCATTATACATGTGATAATACAGATCATAATTACACTCTTTAGCAGTTTCAAACAAACCCAGAGCAAAGCAGTTCTCATAGAGCCTGTAATCAAAAGGAACTGAGAACATGATGGCCAGACGCTTGACTGCCTTCGTCTTCCAGTCTGCAGTGATGTCATAGGTCAGGACCCCAACAGCACCACATGCCGTTCCCTTCGTGTGTCCAAAAGCGCATACCGCTGTGACTTTGCCCGCCACTGTGGGATGTGGGGGGTCATAACAGTATCCACTGTAGGTATAAACCCTAAGAAAATACAATTGATATTAAATCTTGAACATGAATAATTAAGGACAAGCTAAAATATCTTGCCATGCAACTCGCAATGCAACTCAAAATGCACCCTCATCTGACAACCAGCTGAAGAGAGAGAGAGAGTTCCTGCAGTAAGGGAGACATTCTTACTAAACAAAATCCAAAAGTAACCTGCCCACAAACATTGATTGTTCTTACCATAATGGTGCAGGACGAGGGTAAAATATATTAGACGGACTGCAGCCCTACAGAAAATGACCTGAACACACTTTTCCCTCTGTGATATTTTTGATGACAGAGGCCCTTGAGTCTTTTATCAATTATAATGAACTCACTGTGGATTTGTCAGGATGTTTTTTTCGCTACGGTTGGACAGGTGAATGGAGACGCTTCTCATGGCTGCGGTGAAAGATTCCTGAGCGATGTCATTCAACAGAGACATGGCTGTTTCTGCTACTTTTTCCGCCATGGCTGAGTTCCGGAGAGCAGAGGATTCTGAGGCAGTGCACGACCGCTGACAATGTCTGCAACAACAAGAGAAATACCTGACTACTAGAATCAATGCATCATGACACCTGTGTTGGAGAGGGAATTCTATTGAACCCAAGGATTACAGACCCCTTAGCTTGCCTCACATCTCTTGTAAAATTTACATGATGTTTTTAATGTATTTATCGATGCATATCATTTTTCACTTGCTGTTGAATCCGGGAGGATGGACATCCTGCTGCAATTGATAGTAGATTAGAAGCTAGCAAGCTTGCATGCTAACAAATACTTTCATACTGTACATTTTGATACTTGGAAAAAGTGGAGATATCAGCTAATTACAAAGCACATAATAAAATATAAAATTTGATAGTCAGTTGTGCTCTAAATAAAGGAACTAAAATCATTCCAAAGAAAGTCGGGTTTACCTTAAATTCCCAGTCCAATGTGAATAAGAAGTGAAAAAATCTGTGACAAACAGGCAACAAAAGCTAACAGGAAGGAGGCGAGGGTCCAGCAGACCTCTTTATACTAGAAAAGTGAAATAAGGAAGTGAACGTGAGTGCAGCATCATGGTTACTCCTGATATTACTGTCATATGTTTGAAAACAGAATACCTGTATACCTTTCGGTTCCTTAAACTGCAAAAACTATAACCTATTTCCTTAGTGCTAAAGATGACAGGTTCCAGAAGAAACCTGTGGATTGAAAAAAATACACGATTTGCACTAAAGAGACAAATACATACCAGTATTCGCTGTTGGTGTAAAACCTAATAAAATGAAACAGGACAAAATGACATGAGGGTTAAATAAATTATAAGCAGGTCAGACTACACATGACTGAAGACATCTTAGCAACCCACACACAACCTCCTTACAGAAACAAACACCTGTGAACTCTACAAAGACAACTTAGGCAGTCAGTAATACTTTATGTACTTCATCTTTGGGGCCCATGTCCTACAGAAAGGCATGCAGCAAATAGTAATTGCAATAAAATAAAAACTAGTGTGGCCCAACATATTCAGCTACCTTTCAAATCAGCTTAACAATTTATTTTTCTACAGTTCAACAACTTATTTTTCCACAATATGAAGTATTAAAACACACGCTTTGCACGTAGAACTAAAACACATGCTCTGCACGTAGGACTACAACACACGCTATGCACATAGTACTAAAACACACGCTCTGCGTGTAGTACTAAAACACACACTCTGCGTGTAATACTAAAACACACGCTCTGTGTGTAGTACTAAAACACACGCTCTGCCTGTAGTACTAAAACACACTCTGCACGTAGTACTAAAACACATGTTCTGCATGTAGTACTAAAACATATGCTCTGCATGTAGTACTAAAACACACGCTCCGTGAGTAGTACTTCTTCATATATAAAAAAATCCCCCAGAGATGAGATGGTTGAAAACAAGACATTTTAAAATAGGTCAGCATAGATAGATAAACCACAGATGTTCCGCTTATTCTTATTCTGTTCTCCATTTTCTCCTCTCTCCTCAGCACTCCTTCCCCACCTCAGTCCTCCCTCGCTGCAGATGATTTTGCAGTTTTCTTTGATGAGAAAATTGCAGACATCCGCAGCTCCTTCACATCCACCACCACCCTTCCCCACTCTCCCATCTCTGTTCCCTCCCCTTGTTTCTCCACTTTCTCTCCCCTCACTGACTCTGATGTTTCCCAGCTCCTACTCTCCCACCGCCCTACCACCTGTGCTCTTGACCCCATCCCTTCCTCTCTCCTTCAGACTATCACACCTGACATCCTCCCATATGTCACCTCCCTCGTGAACTCCTCCTTGTCTTCTGGATGTTTCCCCTCTTCTTTCAAGCTGGCCCACATCACCCCACTGCTGAAAAAGCCCACTCTGGATCCCTCTGTCATCCAGAACTACCGTCCTGTTTCCCTTCTCCCTTTCCTATCCAAAACAATTGAACGAGCTGCTTCTAATCAACTCTCCTCTTTTCTCTCCCTGAACAACCTCCTAGACCCCTACCAGTCTGGCTTCAGACCTGGCCACTCGACAGAGACCGCACTCCTCTCGGTCAATGAGTCGCTTCACGCCGCACAAGCAGCCTCCCATTCATCTGTCCTGATCCACCTAGACCTTTCTGCTGCCTTTGACACCGTCAACCACCCCATCCTCCTGTCCTCCCTGGCAGCTATGGGGATCTGTGGCACCGCACTAGACTGGATTGAGTCCTACCTCTCCGGTCGCTCCTTCCAAGTCACCTGGGTTGGTGCAGTATCAGCACCTCGCCCCCTTGCCACAGGAGTTCCCCAGGGCTCTGTCCTTGGTCCCCTCCTATTCTCCCTGTACACCCAATCTCTTGGTCCTGTAATCTCTGCCCATGGGTTGTCCTATCATTGTTATGCCGATGACACCCAACTCTTTCTCTCCTTCCCGCCCTCTGACACTCAGGTCTCTGCTCGCATGTCTGCTTGCCTGAGGGACATCCAGAGCTGGATGGATAACCACCATCTTAAGCTGAACCCAGGCAAGACGGAGATGATCTTCATCCCTGCTCCATCCTCTAACCTTCTCGACTTTTCTATTTCCCTAGGGGACACTGTGGTGTCATCATCACCCACCGCAAAAAACCTTGGAGTGGTGATGGACAACAGACTGTCCCTCTCCCAGAACATCACGGCGGTGAGTCGAACGTGCAGGTTCTTCCTGTACAACATCCGGAGAATCCGCCCCTTCCTCACCACCTACGCAACCCAGCTCCTGGTTCAAGCGATGGTCCTGTCCCGCCTGGACTACTGCAACTCGCTACTGGCTGGTCTGCCAGCATCCGCCATCAGACCCCTGCAGCTCATCCAGAATGCTGCAACGCGTCTGGTCTACAACATCCCCAGACATTCCCATGTCACCCCCCTGCTCACTGACCTCCACTGGCTGCCTGTTATGGCTCGCATCAAATTAAAGTCCTTGGTGCTTGCATACCAGGCAGCTAAGGGGTCAGCACCAGGGTACATTCAGAGGATCATCAGACCCTACACACCAGCCAGACCTCTCCGTTCTGCCACCTCTGGACGCTTGGCACCTCCCCCTCTTCGTGTCTGCACTTCCCGCTCCCATCTGCTGTCTGTCCTGGCCCCTCGCTGGTGGAATGACCTCCCCGTGATGGTCAGAACAGCAGAGAATCTCACCACTTTCAAACGCAGACTGAAGACTCATCTCTTCAGGCTGCACCTCTCCCCACCCCTCCCTAGCCTATAGTTCAGCTCACTGTACCTAGCTAGGATAATTTGATTATGTTAGTGTATCTGGCAGGATTGTTTTTGTATGATTAGGTGTGATTCCAGTGCTAGTTTGTACTTGGTAGGATTCTTGCTTGCTGAACAAGCTTACTCTACAGGGTTGGAGTCCTGATCGATGTGGTCACTTCTGGCACTACGATCCTTACTTCACTCTAGTGTTTCTTTTGCGCCTCTACATCATGAACCTATGCACTTGTTGTACGTCGCTCTGGATAAGAGCATCTGCTAAATGCCTATAATGTAATGTAATGCTTATCAGCAAGAACACGACTTAGACACATGCCGTTCGTCACCTACGTCCATCTTCAGTTCATCTAACGGAACACCAAATCCATCCTCTTCCTTCTCAAGTATAGTCATATTAAACTTCCACACTTTGTGCCTAAAACTAACCACCGCTTAAATGTTACTCTAGAAGTGTACGACACTTTCCACTTTGCGCTCAGTCCTCAGACATGCATCACCTCCACAGAACCAGCTCTAGCAGGCTGAGCTGACTGATGTTCAGGGTTCTCTGTACGCATGATGGTTCTCTTGTGGGCATTATGTATGCAGACACATGCAAGGCATAATTAAGCAGTCTGTGCAGAATTCCACACATTCACTGTCACACACACACACACAGCCTTGGAAATGCTGTCAATTCACAAGTGGAAATGAGGTTTATTTATTGGCTACATTAGATGTTAACAATGACATTAACAATTATATGTTTAACATTTACTTATTTATATGATCTTAAAAATATATTGAATTGATTATTTGCTCGTGCTCAGATAGAATATGTTCATGTGAAGTAATTAGCCTGAAACATTTACCCAGTTTACTGATCTGTTTGTAAGCAGTATGCAGTCTGCTATGGTAGGACATTCTACCAGCTACGGATAGCAGCTCACATTGGGCCTCATTCACGAAAAATGTGTACGATTGCATTTGAACATAAACTGTGTGTAAAGAACGTTTCCAGGATTTCGGCATTCATCTTTTTTTTTCTTATTTGTATTTATTCCTGGCTGTTTCCTTTTGCTAATCACATGAAAAGAATTGCGCATAAAATTTACAAACAGTCAGCATTCATCATCTCATGCACGTGGGATATGCACAAAAACAAAGGTCTGCACGTGTGTCATGAATCTCATATTGTTTGTTTAGGACCATTTTAAAGAACAGAAGACTAATTTAAGAAAGGTTTTGTGAATGAGCCCCAATGTTTGTTTTCAGAATTTATCAAATTGATCTGATTCGTCTTTATTCCTGAGTTCTACTTTGATTTCCGCATTTCCACTACCAGACATGGTTCCGATCAGAGTGTACCTTTCGCCTTCGTATCTGATTTCTGAACCCGATCCGCTTCCTCTTTTGAATTCCGGTTCTGTCTTGTGATACATGCTCTCAAATAGATCTTTATAATTTTTTTCACAAATGTCAAACAAACCCAGACTAAACAAGTTCTTAAAGTAAGTATAGTCAAAAGGCACAGAGAACATGATGGCCAGACGCTCAGCTGCTGTCTCCTGGTCTTCAGTGATGTCATAGGTCAGGACCCCAACAGCACCACATGGGGCTCCGTGTATTTTCGCAAAACTGCATGTTGCTACGGCCCCCTTTTCTACCGTGGGTTGTGGGGCACCATAGCAGTGTCCACTATCGGTGAAAACCCTAAGAAAATATAATTGACATTACATCTTGAACACAACTAATTAAGGACAAACTAAATTATCTTGCTGTGTGAGATCTCTGCCATGAACACGCTTTATCGGGCAGCTCCAGAAAGGGTGACACGCTTTCACTGTTCTTACATTAATGGTCTAGAACAGGGGTGCCCAAACTTTTTTGGCTTGCGATCTACTTTTTCAATAGACAGCAGAATGTGATCTACTAAGGGGGGCGGGTTGTGGGGTGGTAGTGTAACCAAAAAAATAATAATAATAAATCGTTGGACAGTGGCTGCATGCAATCTGATTAAGAACAGTAGGACAAACTAATAATTGCTGCATATACTTAATTGCATGCAATATGTATATAATTTTCAGAGGTGGGTAGTAACGCGTTATATTTAGCCTACTCCGTTACATTTACTTAAGTAACTTTTTGAATAAATTGTACTTGTAAGAGTAGTTTTAATGCAACATACTTTTCACTTTTACTCGAGTATATTTGCAAAGAAAAAATGTTACTTTTACTCCGTTATATTCGGCTACATTCCGCTCGTTACTTTTATTTTTTACCCATTTTTTACTCAATGCACGTTCTGTTTGTTTCATTCTCTCAGAGAGACTTCAGCCAAAGAGGCTGACTGGTCTTTGCTTTGGCTCTGTCACAGCCCCAAATGACTCCGTTTCACCAATCAAACGTAGCCAGTCACAGCACACAGAAGGATGAGTGGGCGACAACAATGGCTGAAACAACGGCGGGTGATTAGTTGGAGGCAGAACACCCCTGGCCTCACGTTCAAACTATGTACAGACTACCAAAAACAGTAGTTACATTATGCACTGCCTTCTTTGTCTGCCTAGAAATGTGGACATTTCTGGCTTGATTGACGATTCATTTATTCAGTAGGTGAGAGTATAAGCTTTTTAACGATGTATAACATGGAATAACGTTTTTTAGGTCAGCCTAACCGAAATTTTTCTTATCATCGCATTCACTTATGCATTCACTCACAAAACGTGGTCAACTATTATTCGTAATTTCTTGGGAAATACTATTATTATTGAGGACTTCTGGGCATAGCTAAGCCGCATGTTTGCTGATAGACCTAGCTGACATCGTTTTCTGGAGCAAAACAGAAGCGGATTGAACTGTATTGTTGATTTACTGTCTCTGTCTCCATCTACTGAACACAGATACGATTTCATCATTGCTATGTAAGTAGGCTATTATTGTTCAAAATACTTCGGTTATATACGTTATTTTTTAAATTGAGTGTGTTTAAATAGGTTACTGGTATTAATGTGGATATTTCACACTGTAATGTAAGCGTTAGTTCGTTTTTGTGAAGCATGCAACAGCCACGATGTGAGCGCTGGAACATTGCATAGCATTGCATAGCATACATAAAGTTTGTTTACGCTAAACCGGAAGTTATGCACATATTTCGCGCAAGGCATCATGGGACTTTGGAATATTGTGGATAAGTGCATCATAAGGTACAATAATGGTGCGACAAAGCATTATGTTTAAGTTATAAAGTTTCTGTTTGAATTTGAGCAGGCTCCTCTTTGTTGTGATGATAAATCTATTTTAATGGATAAATCCCCTGTAGCCTCATTGATATTTTTTCTGTCAACGGAGGGTTCACCCCAACAAACTGATGAGGTATATAGACTTAATAGAGTACAACAGAAAGCGAAAATCCTCCTCTTCTGACGAACCTCCTGTGTATTGTTTTATTTAAAGGGATATGATTTAGGCCATATTTTAATTTGCACATGGCTATTTTATATTTTATTTATTTCTATTGGACAAGCATTTACAATTTTATATTTTGGACATTTGGATTTTTACGTTCATCTTGCTCTGCTTATTTCAACATTAAATCAGATTATATGAAGTAACTCAGTACTTGAGTAGTCTTTTCACAATATACTTTCTTACTCAAGTAATTATTTGGATGACTACTTTTACTTCTACTTGAGTCATTCTTATTTTAAAGTAACAATACTTCTACTTGAGTACAGATTTTGGCTACTCTACCCACCTCTGATAATTTCATTAAGCAATTTATTTTAAAGTTCTCAACAGCAGCAGATTGGCCAAATTTCACATCAATAAAGCATACCAGTCTGTCAGGCAGAATCTATAGGGAAATGGGATGGAAATATGAAGAATTAGACACTTTTTTTAAATGTCATGGCGATCTACCAGCATGGCCTCTGCAATCGACTGGTCGATCGACGTATCGGGCACCCCTGCTTTAGGACTTATACAATACATCAATTGAAAAATACACCAGTTGGATTGCCAAGTCAAAAATGACCAAACATCAAATTAACTAAACACACTTTTCCCTAATTGTCATTTTTAATGGCAAATCATAGTTTTGATTCCAGTTTCAAATCTAATGAACTCACTGTGGATTTCTCAAGATGTTAGTTGAGAAGTTAGATAGTTCAATGGAAACACTTCTACTTGCGGAGGTGAGTGACTTCTCAGCTGCTGTTTTCTGTTCCGCCATGGCTGAGATCCAGAGAGCAGAGGATTCTGAGGCAGCGCACTATCGCTGACAAAGTCTGTAACAACAAGAGAAATACCTGACTACTAGAATCAATGCATCATGACACCAGTGTGGGAAAAGGCATTCTGCTGAGCCCAGATACTACAGACCCATTAGCTTGTCTCACATGCCTTGTAACATGTTTTTACAAAATGTTTGTTATGTATTTATTATTTAATATAATACCCTGCTGTTGAATCTGGAAGAATGGACAACTTCCTCAAAAAAAATTTGTATCCTCTATATACTTACTTTCTCACTGTTTTAATAGACAAAACACACAGTATTTTCTGAAACATTTTATAAACATTTAAGCAAACAATCCCAAACTCACATGTTGTAAAGCATCTGTTTAGCCTTCAGTTAATGTAGAAAAACTACTTAGGAGTTTTATTTCTTAAACAAATTTATTTTTTAGGGTTTCTTAATTTGCAGTCTGTTCAGTTCTCTTGAATATGAAACAGAACTGAAGATGATTAATAATGCAGCAGTCCCCAATTCTGATAATAATAATAATAATAATAATAATAATATATTTTATTTGTAGAGCTCCTTTCGTACAGAATGAAGCAACTCAAAGTGCTTCACAGTGGAATAAAATAGATGATACAATAAAAATAATAAAATACACAGAGGCAGCAAATACATGGATAAAATAATAAAAATAAAAGATAATAAAATCAGCAATAATTACATAAAAGCCATCTTAAAGGTTAATTTTCAGCTGAGATTTAAATTTACAATGGATGGAGCTTGTCTTATTTCTTGTGGTAAATTGTCCCATAATTTTGGCACATACCCAGAAAAGCATGCTTCACCACTGTGTGTGTAACTCACCTTTGACCACCACGTGAAGTTGAACTAGCGCCCTGTAGCACAGGAAGGTGTCTCCATAGCACCCAGAATTAGAGCGGAAAAGATTATCGTTAACTGCAGGACAATAGTAGCAAGCTGGCTTGCTCACTAACAAATAATTTTCTAAAGTTTATTTTGCTCCTGTGAGTGAGGAAAAAACACAAAAACTGGCTAAATATAAAAAAATATAATTGGCTAGCCGTGCTGTAAACTGAGGACAAAATTCATTTCTAGCAAAGTCGGTTGTACCTTTTGATAATCCAGAATTAGAATGCTCAGTCCCGTATGATTAAGAAATGAATACTTCTGACATACAGGCAGCAAAACTAAACTGGAAGCAAAAGCCCAACATCCCTCTTTGCTTTAAGAAAGGGAGATGACCAGCATCAGCCCCACATTATCATTTTCCTAATGTTCCTGATGTTTCACCAACTATTTGAAAGCTAAATACTTTTTGGTTTCTTAAATGACAAAATATATATGCTGTTTCTTTTGTGTTAAAGATGGCAGTTTCCAGTAGGAACCTGTGGGATGAAAAAACCAGGAACAAATACATACCAGTGTTCGCTGTAGGTGTAAACCCTAATAAAATGAAATAAAATAGGAAAAAATAACATAAAGGTTAAACAATAATAAGAGACAAGTCAGAATACACAAGTCTCCTTACAGATATATGCACTCACCTACCTGTGCACTGCGCCCTCTGTAATGACAATTTAGGCAGTTGATGAAACTTTATATACTGTTGTGGCAGCCTAGAAAACCACAGGAATGTGAAAGGAGGATGGGCTCTCTGCTCTCGTTTTCAAAGAGAGACGTTTCACAGAGACACACTCAATCTTACGTGCACCTAAGAAAGCTTCCACAGCACTCAATTGAACCTGGTGTTTTCAGAGATTTCTGAAAACTTTTACCCAGCTCTAACAGGCTCCGAGCTTAATGATGTTTAGGGTTCTCTGCACTCATGAAGGTGTTCTTCTGGACATCATGGGTCTGTCTGCAAAATGATGCAGGGCATAACTGGACACAGTATGGACAAAATTAAGACAACACCAGTTGCAATCATAAAAAGCAGTTTATTCATTGTAATCATCAGCTGTTAGCAAGGACATTCAAAACTGTATGCTTAACATTTAGTTTAGTCTTAGGATCTTTTAACATTTTGAAGTGGCAGGAAACAGGGAAAAAAAAGCTGGCGTTGCTGTAAAATTTAGTCTTTAAAATATAAAATATGTCACTGATTATATGCTCATGCTCAGAAAGAATAAGTTTTCCTGAACTTATGGACAGCAACATTAAGCTAAATTGCTGAACTGGTTGTAGGCAGTATACAGTCTGCTATGGTAAGATATACTGTAAAAATACATTGAGCTATAGATAGTTGCTCACATTATTGATCACATTAGTCTTTATCCCAGAGTTCTACTATAATTTCTGCTTTAGCCACAGGAGACATGTTTCCGCTCAAGGTGAACTTTTTACTTTGGTAGCTGATTTCTGAACCAGTTGCCTTTCCCCTTCTGAAAGATTTCTCTTTCTCATGATACATGCAATTGTATAGAGCGTGATCACAGGCTTGAGTAGCTTCGAACAAACCCAGAGCAAACCAGTTCTCATAGAGATTGTAGTCGAAAGGCACAGAGAACATGATGGCCAGACGCTCGACTGCTTTCTTCTTCCGGTCTTCGGTGATGTCATAGGTCAGGACCCCAACAGCACCACTTGCAGTTCCCTTTGTTTGTCCGAAAGAACACTTCTCTGTCATCTTCTTTTCTACTGTAGGTTTTGGGGAGGTATAGCAGTATCCACTGTAGGTGTAAACCCTAAGAAAATAGAATTGACATTACATCTTGAACAGGAATAATTAAGGACAAACTTAAATATCTTTCTGTGTTATATCTAAAATGCACCCTTTGACAAGTAGCTGGAGGGAGAGAGTTGCAGTAGTCAGGGAAGCATTCTTACTAAAGAGAAGAAAATAACTTGTCCACAAGCATTGATTTTTCCTGCCATCATAGTGTAGGACTAGGGAACAATACACCAATTATACTGTAGCCCTACAACATGCCAGTCAAACATGCCCAAACAGAAAATGAACTAAACACACTTTTTCCTAAATGCTATTTTTGATGAGTCTTTGTTCAATTATAATAAACTCACTGTGGATTTATCAGGATGTAAGATGAGCTGTTGGTGAGATTTATGATCACACTTCTCAGGCACATATTGACAGGATCCTGAATGACTGAATTCACCAGATCAGCACCAGAAACGGCAGCCGATGCCACTCCTGCAATAGCTCCGATTAATTTCGCCATGGCTGAGGTCCAGAGAGCAGAGGATTCTGAGGCAGCCCACGACCACTGAGTCTGTAACAACAAGAGAAATACCGGACTACTAGAATCAATGCATCACGACACCAGAAAGGGCATATTCTACTGAACCCAAGGATTACAGATCCATTAGCTTGCCTCGCATCTCTTGTAAAATGTACATGCGTTTACAAGGTGTTTTTAATGTATTTATCGATGCATATCATTTTTCACTTGCTGTTGAATCCAGGAGGATGGACATCCTGCTGCGATTGATAGCTGTGCTCTCTAAAAACGTATTTTCTCACTGTTTTAATAAACAAAATGTCCACCACTGTCACTCAAAGCCAAACCTGCCATGTGTCCCTGTAGCAGCGCTCACTGCCTCAGTCTGGACACTCAGAGGACTGAGGGGCATGCGGGATTAACAGGGGCTTCCCACGGCCTTCCTCAGGCTGAACATGGTCTAACCATGGCAGCACCGTACGCACGGTGTCACAGTAAACATGGCAGCACCGTACGCACGGTGTCACAGTAACCATGGCAGCACCGTACGCACGGTGTCACAGTAACCATGGCAGCACCGTACGCACGGTGTCACAGTAACCATGGCAGCACCGTACGCACGGTGTCACAGTAACCATGGTAACACAGTAACCATGGCAGCACCGTATGCACGGTGACACGGTAACCATGGCAGCACCGTACGCACGGTGTCACAGTAACCATGGCAGCACCGTACGCACGGTGTCACAGTAACCATGGCAGCACAGTAACAATGGCAGCACCGTATGCACGGTGACACGGTAACCATGGTAACACAGTAATCATGGTAACCAACTGAATTTGCACAGGTTTTAGTCGGTGTCACTCAAACAGTAGGCTACCTGCCAATTTCACACAAAGGTGTTCCCACCAGGATTAAACACGTAACCCAGCTTGTGCATCATACCATACCATGGTTGCTAATTCAACTTTATTATGAGGACATTTTAGTTTGTGTGAGCGGAAATATTTTATAAACCTTTAAGCTTAAAACAGTCCCAAACTGGAATTTTGTAAAGTGCATGTCTAGCGTCCAGTTAAAATGGGTGTAGATTCCCAGTGTAGAACTACTATAGAATTTTTATTCTGAGAAAACAATTTTTCCATACAAGTGAGTTATTTGGTTTACGTTTCTCAACTTTCAGTCTCATCAGTTCCCTTGATTATGAAACACAGAATGGAAGTTGAGTAACAGAAACTCCCAATCCTGTCAATTCTCCAAAGCACCAGGAATTACAGTGGATTAAATCAGTGTTAAATAAATTATAATACGAGCTAGAAAGCTTGCATGCTAACAAATACTTTCATACTGTATATTTTGCCACTTGGAGTGTGGAAAATCCACAAAAACCCATATCAGCTAATTACAAAGCAGATACTAAAATATTTGCTACCCATCTGTGCTCTCAATGGAGGAACTAAAATAATTTCAAGTAAAATCGGGTTTACCTTAAATGCCCAGTCCAATGTGAATAAGAAATGAAAAAAATCTGTGACAAGCAGGCAGCAAAAGCTAACAGGAAAGAGGCGAGGGTCCAGCAGACCTCTTTATACTAGAAAAGTGAAACAGGGAAGTGAACGTGAGTGCAGCATCATGGTTACTCCTGATATTACTGGTGAGTGCAGCATCATGGTTACTCCTGATATTACTGGTGAGTGCAGCATCATGGTTACTCCTGATATTACTGTCATATGTTTGAAAACAGAATACCTGTATACCTTTCGGTTCCTTAAACCGCAAAAACTATAACCTATTTCCTTAGTGCTAAAGATGACAGGTTCCAGAAGAAACCTGTGGATTGAAAAAAATACACGATTTGCACTAAAGAGACAAATACATACCAGTATTCGCTGTTGGTGTAAAACCTAATAAAATGAAATAGGACAAAATAACATCAGGGTTAAATAAATAATAAGCAGGTCAGACTACAAATGACTGAAGACATCTTAGCAATCCACACACAAGCCTCCTTGTGAACTCTACAATGACAATTTAGGCAGTCAATAATACTTTATTTACATTTTTGGGGCCCATTTCCTACAGGGAGGCATGCAGCAAAAAGTAATTGCAATAAAATAAAAAACTAGTGTGGCCCAACATATTCAGCTACCTTTAAAATCAGCTTAACAATTTATTTTTATACAGTTTAACAACTTTCCACAATATGAGGTATTAAAACACACACTCTGCACTTAGTACTAATACACACGCTCTGCATGTAGTACTAATACACACGCTCTGCGTGTAGTACTAAAACACACGCTCTGCACGTAGTACTAAAACACACGCTCTGCATGTAGTACTAAAACACACGCTCTGCGTGTAGTACTAAAACACACGCTCTGCATGTAGTACTAAAACACACGCTCTGCATGTAGTACTAAAACACACGCTCTGCCTGTAGTACTAAAACACACTCTGCACGTAGTACTAAAACACACGCTCTGCACATAGTACTAAAACACACACTCTGCATGTAGTACTAAAACACGTTCTGCATGTAGTACTAAAACACACGCTCTGCGTGTAGTACTAAAACACACTCTGCATGTAGTACTAAAACACACGCTCTGCCTGTTGTACTAAAACACACGCTCTGCGTGTAGTACTAAAACACATGCTCTGCATGTAGTACTAAAACACACGCTCTGCCTGTAGTACTAAAACACACACTCTGCATGTAGTACTAAAACACACGCTCTGCATGTAGTACTAAAACACACGCTCTGCCTGTAGTACTAAAACACACTCTGCACGTAGTACTAAAACACACGCTCTGCACATAGTACTAAAACACACACTCTGCGTGTAGTACTAAAACACGTTCTGCATGTAGTACTAAAACACACGCTCTGTGTGTAGTACTAAAACACACGCTCTGCATGTAGTACTAAAACACACGCTCTGCCTGTAGTACTAAAACACACTCTGCACATAGTACTAAAACACATGTTCTGCATGTAGTACTAAAACATATGCTCTGCATGTAGTACTAAAACACACGCTCCGTGAGTAGTACTTCTTCATATATAAAAAAATCCCCCAGAGATGAGATGGTTGAAAACAAGACATTTTAAAATAGGTCAGCATAGATAGATAAACCACAGATGTTCCGCTTATTCTTATTCTGTTCTCCATTTTCTCCTCTCTCCTCAGCACTCCTTCCCCACCTCAGTCCTCCCTCGCTGCAGATGATTTTGCAGTTTTCTTCGATGAGAAAATTGCAGACATCCGCAGCTCCTTCACATCCACCACCACCCTTCCCCACTCCCCCATCTCTGTTCCCTCCCCTTGTTTCTCCACTTTCTCTCCCCTCACTGACTCTGATGTTTCCCAGCTCCTACTCTCCCACCGCCCTACCACCTGTGCTCTTGACTCCATCCCTTCCTCTCTCCTTCAGACTATCACACCTGACATCTCCTTACAGAAACAAACACCTGTGAACTCTACAATGACAACTTAGGCAGTCAGTAATACTTTATGTACTTCATCTTTGGGGCCCATGTCCTACAGGGAGGCATGCAGCAAATAGTAATTGCAATAAAATAAAAACTAGTGTGGCCCAACATATTCAGCTACCTTTCAAATCAGCTTAACAATTTATTTTTCTACAGTTCAACAACTTATTTTTCCACAATATGAGGTATTAAAACACACGCTTTGCACGTAGAACTAAAACACACACTCTGCACTTAGAACTAAAACACATGCTCTGCGTGTAGTACTAAAACACACGCTCTGTGTGTAGTACTAAAACACACGCTCTGCCTGTAGTACTAAAACACACTCTGCACATAGTACTAAAACACACGCTCTGTGTGTAGTACTAAAACACACGCTCTGCACATAGTACTAAAACACACGCTCTGCGTGTAGTACTAAAACACATGTTCTGCATGTAGTACTAAAACACACACTCTGCATGTAGTACTAAAACACACGCTCTGCCTGTAGTACTAAAACACACGCTCTGCACATAGTACTAAAACACATGTTCTGCATGTAGTACTAAAACACACGCTCCGTGAGTAGTACTTCTTCATATATAAAAAAATCCCCCAGAGATGAGATGGTTGAAAACAAGACATTTTAAAATAGGTCAGCATAGATAGATAAACCACAGATGTTCCGCTTATTCTTATTCTGTTCTCCATTTTCTCCTCTCTCCTCAGCACTCCTTCCCCACCTCAGTCCTCCCTCGCTGCAGATGATTTTGCAGTTTTCTTCGATGAGAAAATTGCAGACATCCGCAGCTCCTTCACATCCACCACCACACTTCCCCACTCCCCCATCTCTGTTCCCTCCCCTTGTTTCTCCACTTTCTCTCCCCTCACTGACTCTGATGTTTCCCAGCTCCTACTCTCCCACCGCCCTACCACCTGTGCTCTTGACCCCATCCCTTCCTCTCTCCTTCAGACTATCACACCTGACATCCTCCCATATGTCACCTCCCTCGTGAACTCCTCCTTGTCTTCTGGATGTTTCCCCTCTTCTTTCAAGCTGGCCCACATCACCCCACTGCTGAAAAAGCCCACTCTGGATCCCTCTGTCATCCAGAACTACCATCCTGTCTCCCTTCTCCCTTTCCTATCCAAAACAATTGAACGAGCTGCTTCTAATCAACTCTCCTCTTTTCTCTCACTGAACAACCTCCTAGACCCCTACCAGTCTGGCTTCAGACCTGGCCACTCGACAGAGACCGCACTCCTCTCGGTCAGTGAGTCGCTTCACGCCGCACAAGCAGCCTCCCATTCATCTGTCCTGATCCTCCTAGACCTTTCTGCTGCCTTTGACACCGTCAACCACCCCATCCTCCTGTCCTCCCTGGCAGCTATGGGGATCTGTGGCACCGCACTAGACTGGATTGAGTCCTACCTCTCCGGTCGCTCCTTCCAAGTCACCTGGGCTGGTGCAGTATCAGCACCTCACCCCCTTGCCACAGGAGTTCCCCAGGGCTCTGTCCTTGGTCCCCTCCTATTCTCCCTGTACACCCAATCTCTTGGTCCTGTAATCTCTGCCCATGGGTTGTCCTATCATTGTTATGCCGATGACACCCAACTCTTTCTCTCCTTCCCGCCCTCTGACACTCAGGTCTCTGCTCGCATGTCTGCTTGCCTGAGGGACATCCAGAGCTGGATGGATAACCACCATCTTAAGCTGAACCCAGGCAAGACGGAGATGATCTTCATCCCTGCTCCATCCTCTAACCTTCTCGACTTTTCTATTTCCCTAGGGGACACTGTGGTGTCATCATCACCCACCGCAAAAAACCTTGGAGTGGTGATGGACAACAGACTGTCCCTCTCCCAGAACATCACGGCGGTGAGTCGAACGTGCAGGTTCTTCCTGTACAACATCCGGAGAATCCGCCCCTTCCTCACCACCTACGCAACCCAGCTCCTGGTTCAAGCGATAGTCCTGTCCCGCCTGGACTACTGCAACTCGCTACTGGCTGGTCTGCCAGCATCCGCCATCAGACCCCTGCAGCTCATCCAGAATGCTGCAACGCGTCTGGTCTACAACCTCCCCAGACATTCCCATGTCACCCCCCTGCTCACTGACCTCCACTGGCTGCCTGTTATGGCTCGCATCAAATTTAAGTCCTTGGTGCTTGCATACCAGGCAGCTAAGGGGTCAGCACCAGGGTACATTCAGAGGATCATCAGACCCTACACACCAGCCAGACCTCTCCGTTCTGCCACCTCTGGACGCTTGGCACCTCCCCCTCTTCGTGTCTGCACTTCCCGCTCCCGTCTGCTGTCTGTCCTGGCCCCTCGCTGGTGGAATGACCTCCCCGTGATGGTCAGAACAGCAGAGAATCTCACCACTTTCAAACGCAGACTGAAGACTCATCTCTTCAGGCTGCACCTCTCCCCACCCCTCCCTAGCCTATAGTTCAGCTCACTGTACCTAGCTAGGATAATTTGATTATGTTAGTGTATCTGGCAGGATTGTTTTTGTATGATTAGGTGTGATTCCAGTGCTAGTTTGTACTTGGTAGGATTCTTGCTTGCTGAACAAGCTTACTCTACAGGGTTGGAGTCCTGATCGATGTGGTCACTTCTGGCACAACGATCCTTACTTCACTCTAGTGTTTCTTTTGCGCCTCTACATCATGAACCTATGCACTTGTTGTACGTCGCTCTGGATAAGAGCGTCTGCTAAATGCCTATAATGTAATGTAATGTAATGCTTATCAGCAAGAACACGACTTAGACACATGCCATTCGTCACCTACGTCCATCTTCAGTTCATCTAACGGAACACCAAATCCATCCTCTTCCTTCTCAAGTATAGTCATATTAAACTTCCACACTTCGTGCCTAAAACTAACCACCGCTTAAATGTTATTCTAGAAGTGTACAACACTTTCCACTCTGGGGGTTTGCACTCAGTCCTCAGACATGCAACACCTCCACATAACCAGCTCTAGCAGGCTGAGCTGAATGGTGTTCAGGGTTCTCTGTGCGCATGAAGGTTCTCTTGTGGACATTATGTATGCAGACACATGCAAGGCATAATTAAGCAGTCTGTGCAGAATTCCACACATTCACTGTCACACACACACACACAGCCTTGGAAATGCTGTCAATTCTCAAGTGGAAATGAGGACACAAAAACAGTTTCAATCATAAAAAGCGGTTTATTTATTGGCTACATTAGATGTTAACAATGACATTAACAATTATATGTTTAACATTTACTTATTTATATGATCTTAAAAATATATTGAATTGATTATATGCTTGTGCTCAGATAGAATATGTTCATGTGAAGTAATTAGCCTGAAACATTAACCCAGTTTACTGAGCTGTTTGTAAGCAGTATGCAGTCTGCTATGGTAAGACATTCTACCAGCTACGCATAGCAGCTCACATTGGGCCTCATTCACGAAAAATGTGTACGATTGCATTTGAACATAAACTGTGCGTAAGAACGTTTCCAGGATTTCGGCATTCATCTTTTATTTTTCTTATCTGTATTTGATCCTTGCTGTTTCCTTTTGCTAATCACATGAAAAGAATTGTGCAAAAAATTTACAAACAGCCAGCATTCGTCATCTCATGGACGTGGGATATGCACAAAAACAAAGGTCTGCACGTGTGTCATGAATCTCATATTGTTTTTTTAGGACCATTTTAAAGAACAGAAGTAAGAATAATTTAAGAAAAGTTTTGTGAATGAGCCCCAATGTTTGTTTTCAGAATTAATCAAATTGATCTGACTTTATCTCTTTATTCCTGAGTTCTACTTTGATTTCTGCATTTCCACCACCAGACATGGTTCCTGTCAAAGTGTACCTTTTGCCTTCGAATCCGAATTCTGATCCTGATCCCATTCCTCTTTTGAATTCCGGTTCATCATCGTTATACATGAGCTCAAACAGACCCTCATTACATTTTTTAGTAATTTCGAACAAACCCAGAGCAAACCAGTTCTCATAGAGATTGTAGTCAAAAGGCACAGAGAACATGATGGCCAGACGGTTGACTGCTTGCTCGTTCCGGTCTTCAGTGATGTCAAAGGTCAGGAGCCCAACAGCACCACGTGCGCTTAACGTTCTTTTCACAAAACTGCATGTTGCTACAGCCCCCTTTTCTACCGTGGGTTGTGGGGCGCCACAGCAGTATCCACTCTTGCTGTAAATCCTAAGAAAATATAATTGACTTTACATCTTGAACACGACTAATTAAGGACAACATAAAATACCTTGCTGTGTGAGATCTCTGCCATAAACACACTTTATCGCACAGCTCCAGAAAGGGTGACACGCTTTTCTTGTTCTTGCATTAATAGTCTAGGACAGGGGTGCCCAGACTTTTTTGGCTTGCGATCTACTTTTACAATAGATGGTAGGATGTGATCTACCACAGGGGGCAGGTTGTGGGGTGGTAGTGTAACCAAAAATAAATAAATAAATTGTTGGACAGTGGCTGCATGCAATCTGATTGAGAACAATAGGACAAACTAATAATTGCTGCATATACTTAATTGCGTGCAATATGTATATAATTTCATTAAGCAAATCAAACAATTTAATTTATTTAATAAATCCAACTATTTATTTTTTGAGTCTACTTAATAATATTGCATACAACCACTAGCCAACATTTGTGTGTGTGTGTGTGTAGTGGAGTTCTGTATAGTATTGGGCAGAGCTACAAGCTTAACTAGCCTACTATACTTTTTCCAGGATCATGTGTGTAGTTTCTATTTCTAAAATCAAGTAGAATTGTCGGCTAGTTGTATTGGCATAAAAGTAAAATGGTTAGACCAGCATCATTTGTGGACAAAGAAAATCCCAGTTTAGATTGGGTTTCTCGTGGCGTAGCCTGTAGAGCACTAATCACATGCTCATTGCGAGCCACGACATCGGCAGTTCGAATCTAACCACTTGACATTTTTGCATGTCTCTCCCACTCTTCCCCGTTCTTCCTGTCTCTCTACACTGGCCTATCCAATAAAGCTGAAAAGCCCATAAAAATATATTTTTTTAAAAAAGATTTTAAAAAGCATTGTCCATCGGATATTGAAAGCAAAACCTAAAATGGACCAGGTCGTTTCACCATCATGGTTGCCCTGCACCAATTGCATTGGCAAAGTTTGTTACTATCACGTAAAAATATAAGCCAAATTATATGTATAGAATTATGTATAGAAACCTGTATTGGCATAAAAGTAAAATCATTAGACCAATATCATATCTGGACAAAATCCCAGCTTTTAGATTTACACAATTATCTGTCAGATATTTAAAGTGAAATTCCCTGCCTAAAATGGACCCAATTTATCGTGTCACCACAACTGCTCTGCCCCACATAAAATGGAACTAATTGTGTTGCTATCGTGTAATATTGACATATACATGACCATACCATGAATGAATGGACACGATAATGTAACAAAGTTCTCAACAGCAGCAGATTGGCCAAATTTCACGTCAATAAAGCATACCTGTCTGTCAGGCAGAATCTATAGGGAAATGGTATGGAAATATGAAGAATTAGACACATTTTTTTAAATGTCATGGCGATCTACCAGCATGGCCTCTGCAATCGACTGGTCGATCGATGTATTGGGCACCCCTGCTTTAGGACTTATACAATACATCAATTGAAAAACACACCAGTTGGATTGCCAAGTCAAAAATGACCAAACATCAAATTAACTAAACACACTTTTCCCTAAATGTTATTTTTAATGGCAAATCATAGTTTTGATTCCAGTTTCAAATCTAATGAACTCACTGTGGATTTATCAAGATGTTAGCTGAGAAGTTAGACAGATGAATGGAAACACTTCTACATGCGGAGGTGACAGTCTTCTCAGCTGCTGTTTTCAGTTCCGCCATGGCTGAGGTCCAGAGAGCAGAGGATTCTGAGACAGTGCACGACCGCTGACAAAGTCTGTAACAACAAGAGAAATACCTGACTACTAGAATCAATGCATCATGACACCAGTGTGGGAAAAGGCATTCTACTGAGCCCAGATACTACAGACCCATTAGCTTGCCTCACATGCCTTGTAACATGTTTTTACAAAATGTTTGTTATGTATTTATTATTTAATATTATACCCTGCTGTTGAATCTGGAAGAATGGACAACCTCCTCAAAAAAAATTTGTATCCTCTATGTACTTACTTTCTCACTGTTTTAATAGACAAAACACACAGTATTTTCTGAAACATTTTATAAACATTTAAGCAAACAATCCCAAACTTGCATGTTGTAAAGCACTTGTTTAGCCTTCAGTTAATGTAGAAAAACTACTTAGGAGTTTTAATTCTGAAAAAACTAATTTATTTTTTAGGGTTTCTTAATTTGCAGTCTGTTCAGTTCTCTTGAATATGAAACAGAACTGAAGATGATTAATAATGCAGCACTCCCCAATTCTGATAATAATAATAATAATAATAATATATTTTATGTGCAGAGCTCCTTTCGTACAGAATGAAGCAACTCATAGTGCTTCACAGTGGAATAAAATAGATGATACAATAAAAATAATAAAATACACAGAGGCAGCAAATACATGGATAAAAATGAAAGATAATAAAATCAGCAATAATTACAATTAAAAGCCATCTTAAAGGTTAATTTTCAGCTGAGATTTAAATTTACAATGGATGGAGCTTGTCTTATTTCTTGTGGTAAATTGTCCCATAATTTTGGCACATACCCAGAAAAGCATGCTTCACCACTGTGTGTGTAACTCACCTTTGACCACCACGTGAAGTTGAACTAGCTCTCTGTAGCACAGGAAGGTGTCTCCATAGCACCCAGAATTAGAGCAGAAAAAATTATCGTTAACTGCAGGACAATAGTAGCAAGTTGGCTTGCTCACTAACAAATAATTTTCTAAAGTTTATTTTGCTCCTGTGAGTGAGGAAAAACCACAAAAACTGGCTAAATATAAAAAAAATATAATTGGCTAGCCGTGCTGTAAACTGAGGACAAAATTCATTTTTAGCAAAGTCGGTTGTACCTGATAATCCAGAATTAGAATGCTCAGTCCCGTATGATTAAGAAATGAATACTTCTGACATACAGGCAGCAAAACTAAACTGGAAGCAAAAGCCCAACATCCCTCTTTGCTTTAAGAAAGGGAGATGACCAGCATCAGCCCAACATTATCATTTTCCTAATGTATCACCAACAATTTGAAAGCTAAATACTTTTTGGTTTCTTAAATGACAAAATATATATGCTGTTTCTTTTGTGTTAAAGATGGCAGTTTCCAGTAGGAACCTGTGGGATGAAAAAACCAGGAACAAATACATACCAGTGTTCGCTGTAGGTGTAAACCCTAATAAAATAAAATAGGAAAAAAAAACATAAAGATTAAACAATAATAAGAGACAAGTCAGAATACACAAGTCCTTACAGATATATGCGCTCACCTACCTGTGCACAGTGCCCTCTGTGATGACAATTTAGGCAGTTGATGAAACTTTATATACTTTCGTGGCGGCCAAGAAAAACACCTGTTCTGAGAGCTGGCACACGTACCTGGGTTGGGCTCTACTCATAGAGCTGGCAAACATGCCTGGGTTGGGCTCTACTCATAGAGCTGGCACACATGCCTGGGTTGGGCTCTATGAGTAGAGCTGGCACACATGCCTGGGTTGGGCTCTACTCATAGAGCTGGCACACATGCCTGGGTTGGGGTCTACTCATAGAATTGGAACACGTACCTGGGTTGGGCTCTACTCATAGAGCTGGCACACATGCCTGGGTTGGGCTCTACTCATAGAGCTGGCACACATGCCTGGGTTGGGCTCTATTCATAGAGCTGGCACACATGCCTGGGTTGGGCTCTATTCATAGAACTGGAACACGTGCCTGGGTTGGGGTCTACTCATAGAATTGGAAAGATGGGGTTATCATAAGGAACCTGGTGGGATATAAACTGGAACACATACCGGGTGTCTGCTCATAGGTGTAACACCTGGTTAATAACTATAAATAGGAAAATACTAAGGTTGGACTAATATAGAGCAGTCAGAACACATCCAGGTTCCTTACAAGATACATGCGCTCACCTATGTGCACATGTGCCCTACTTGACTGACAATTTAGGCAGTTGAGTGGCACTATATCTGGTTGGGGCTCAAGAGCAACACACCGTGCTTCTCTGAGAGCTGGCACACATCCTGGGTTGGGCTCTACTCATAGAGCTGGCACACATGCCTGGTTTGGGCTCTACTCATAAAGCTGGCACACGTACCTGGGTTGGGGTCTACTCATAGAACTGGAACACGTGCCTGGGTTGGGCTCTATTCATAGAACTGGAACACGTGCCTGGGTTGGGGTCTACTCATAGAACTGGAACACGTGCCTGGGTTGGGGTCTACTCATAGAACTGGAACACGTGCCTGGGTTGGGGTCTACTCATAGAATTGGAAC
The DNA here is from genome assembly GCF_018555375.3 of Anguilla rostrata. Lineage (NCBI taxonomy): Eukaryota > Metazoa > Chordata > Actinopteri > Anguilliformes > Anguillidae > Anguilla > Anguilla rostrata. The sequence goes on from NC_057936.1 coordinate 66,441,188, forward strand.
ACGTACCTGGGTTGGGCTCTACTCATAGAGCTGGCACACATGCCTGGGTTGGGCTCTACTCATAGAGCTGGCACACATGCCTGGGTTGGGCTCTACTCATAGAGCTGGCACACATGCCTGGGTTGGGCTCTACTCATAGAGCTGGCACACATGCCTGGGTTGGGCTCTACTCATAGAGCTGGCACACGTACCTGGGTTGGGCTCTACTCATAGAGCTGGCACACATGCCTGGGATTGGGCTCTACTCATAGAGCTGGCACACTGCCTGGGATGGGCTCTATATAGAGCTGGCACACGTCCTGGGATGGGCTCTACTCATAGAGCTGGCACACATCCTGGTTGGGCTCTACTCATAGAGCTGGCACACTCCTGGTTTGGGCTCTACTCATAGAGCTGGCACACATGCCTGGGATGGGCTCTACTCATAGAGCTGGCACACATGCCTGGGATGGGCTCTACTCATAGAGCTGGCACACATGCCTGGGATGGGCTCTACTCATAGAGCTGGCACACATGCCTGGGTTGGGCTCTACTCATAGAGCTGGCACACATGCCTGGGTTGGGCTCTACTCATAGAGCTGGCACATACCCCAGGGCTGCGTTGGCCGATCATCTCAGGGATTAAAGTTAACTCTCCAGAGTGAGAAGCTGGGACTCCCTGAGAGACAGTGAGTCTGAGAAGACAAAGCACAAGAGGACCCAGCTGAAAGGCTGGACAACTGAAAAGTGAAAAGCTGAAACCTCATCTCTATCTAACAAACTTTTGACCTATCTCTTTCCTCTTTTCTCTCTAAAGTACCAGTGAATGTCTCAGTGCCTATTTTAATTGAACCCATACCCTTGAAACTTTCCAGTCAGGATTTAAATCAACACATAGAACTGAAAGTGAAACTTCTCTTATCAAGGTTGTAAATGATTTACTACTGCTGTCAGAATGAAAGTGTGTGTCCACACTAGTGCTTCGTGGCCTAAGTGCAGCTGTCGACACTGCTGATCATGAGATTCTATTGGACAGACTCCAGAATTACACTGGACCTCAGGGACAGGCTCTCATGCTTATGTGGTAGGACAGGATCAGAGGGTTTGAGCATGTCTAAAAACAAGAAAAAAATGTTAATATTACATAGCAGAGAAAGAACTTACTACTGTACTATTGTTAAAATAACACTGGCGAGATGCAGAGAGCCTCCTCTCTCCCTCCTCCCTCCCGCCAGTTTTGTTTAAATATTAATTTCCCTGTTACCAATTATGTATAAACCAACTATAATTCCACATCACTTAATACTTTAGGATTAACCGGACCGTGTGGATAGATATGTACCTGCATCTTTTCCTCTTCACTCTGGACTTTAACTTGAATTCCACTGCCACACATAACAACATATCTCGAACAGGAAAAAAAGAAACAAACTAAAATATCTTGCTATGTTAGACCTCTGACATCAACGCTCTTCAAAAAAATGCACCCTTATTTGCCAACAGGCTGAAGAAAGAGGGTTTCTGCAGAAAGGGAGACATTGCTGGACTCTTTCTGCAGAAATAAATCCTCTCTTATATGTATACACTATATTTTAACTGATCGCTATGAGGGGAGAATTCTCTCTGACCAGCAATTTACATCACAAACAGGATTCTCAGCATAGCCACCTATCAGCAGTACAGTGGACCAAAATCCAGCAGGATGGAGAGTATTTCACTTTTACCACATCCTTAGTATGCTGAGCTGTTTGTCAGTAAATGCACAAGGGAATAAAGAATAATAAAATTACAAGGTTATGCACACAGTAAAACATTACCTTGCTATCACCTTGATACCTTTGCCAGGTGGGGCAACAGTCTAAGAGTTTCAGTTTCACTATGCAAGATAGCAACCCGATGACTGGTATCACAGACACTATTACAAGGTGGGGCAACACCCAACAAAGTTGTTTTTGTCTTGTTCTATTTGTCTGGTAGGCACAAACAGTACTGTGTTATTGTTTTATATTTGATAACATGATTATAATAACTGTGTAAAAGTTTAGAATATGGTCACATTCGTGGAAGTGTGAAAGCGGGGGTTAAAGGAAGGTTTGGGTCCTCCAAGTGATTCTGGGAGTCCAAACTCCTCTCATAAGTCTATCGTTTCTGATTTTCTGCAGTGATGTGGACTGGTGTACAATGACATTGTCTAAACACTGAACACTGGGTGTTAGCAAAAGAAAGACTGAATCCCTCAGCTGGTAAATAGGGAACATGAATCTCTAATAATATTTATGCAAATAAGTAATAGTAATATAAACTTCATAATAAGTAGGCAAAAGGTACATTAAATAATAAATAAATGGGTGGGAAATCCTCCGTTGCTGTTCCTTCGAAAGGGAAAGCAGTGCAGGATATGTAGGTTATACTTATTCCCCTGAATCATGTCGGCAGAAATGGAATTCCTATATGCACAATAATTCTCGCTAAAAGTCGCTATTCCCTGAAGATGGATCCTCTGATATTGAAAAAATGAGTGCATTTGCAGGGTAACCCGCAAAATAAAAAGACACCAACACCCTAGGTGTCAGTTTTTTTCCCAAAAGTAGAACCCAGATGTACAGAGACTGAGTCTGGGTAAGTGAAGCGAAGCAGTAGTTTTACTTTCACTTTGAAAGAATAAAACAACAAACAGGCACAAATCACAAGAACATATGCAGGAGTAATTTACTGGAGACCATGGCTTGAAAGCGAAAACAAAGACCAAACAAACAATTATTAAAACCCAGAAACGCTGAACTAAACGAAGGCACAAGTTCAGATAGGAACCAGAAACAATAGTACAATCATTAACTCGACGAGGCAAATACGGGCAGAAACGGCGCGGATGCAAAGAAAGAACATTACAATGGCGCCCTCTGGTGGGCTGTAGGCAAAGCTGTGGCATTTGGTATAATGGAAACAATACGCGTAATAATGGGAAAGCATAAAAGGAAATTAGAACAAGATAAGCAGCAGCATAAGGTAGCTTCCAAATGAGCTGCTTCCCCCCTAAATGAGCTACTACTCTGTGTTCACCTTTACGCGAATAAAGAAGAAATAACTTAAAAATGAAACCTCGAGTTAGGATAAATGGGAATCAAAGCCAGTTTTTTATCCAGATGATTCTGTGCTTCCAACTTTCTGGCAACAGTTTCGGGAAGGCCCTTACCTGTTTCAGCATGACAATGCCCACAGGCACACAGAGGTCCATATAGAAATGGTTTGGTCAAGATCAGTGTGGAAGAACTTAACTGGCCTGCACAGAGCCCTGACCTCAACCCCATCCAACACCTTTGGGATCAATTGGAAAGCCAACTGCGAGCCAGGCCAAATCACCCAATCAGTGCCTGACTATCACGCGCACACACACGCACACACACACACACACACACAAACACAGTTTTGGAAATGCTCTGAATTGTCAGTGGAATTGAAGACATAAAAACAGTTGCAATCATGAAAAGCTGTTTAATCACTGGCTACATCAGCTGTTTACAATGACATTAAGAATTCTCTGAAAAATTTGTTTATATGATCTTAAAATATTAAAATATATTTAATTGATAATATTCTCATAGACAGAATATCTTCATATTAAGGTAATTGATTTGTAACATTTAGCCAGCTTACTGAACTGGTTGTAGATAGTATGGAATGGTAAGGTATGAAATTATATGTTTTTCAAATATGTAAAGTAGCTCACATTGTTTAATCTAATTAATCAAATTAGTCTTTATCCCAGAGTTCTACTTTAATTTCTGCTTTAGCCGCAGGAGACATGGTTCCTAACAAGATGAACTCTTCGTCTTTTTGGAAGCTGATTTCTGAACCAGACGCCCTCTCCCGTTTAAAAGATCCTTCATTATTATACATGAGATTATACAGATAAGAATCACACGCTTGAGCAGTGTCAAACAAACCCACAGCAAACCAGTTTTCAAAGGAAGCATAGTCAAAAGGCACAGAGAACATGATGGCCAGACGCTTGACTGCCTTCGTCTTCCGGTCTTCAGTGATGTCATAGGTCAGGACCCCAACAGCACCACATGCAGCTCCTTTCGTATTTTCAAAACCGCATGTTTCTGTGACCCCCTGTCCCACTGTGGGTTGTGGGGGGTCACAGCAGTAACCGCTGTTGGTGTAAACCCTAAGGAAATGAAATTGACAATTGTCAGATGCCCCGGGAGGGAGAGAATTTCTGATTCAGCAAGTCCCTGTTTTCACCAACGTTTTATTTGCCGAGAGAGTTCATTAAAAAACAAACACAATAAAGTCTTCACCTGTCCCCTTCATGGATTCCAGTCACAAATAATGAACTAAGATAATAACTACAAAATAAACCAAACACAGCGAAAACCTTTCAGCTGTCCAGCTTCTCAGTTTTTCAGCATGCTTCTCTGTCTCTCACTCTCTCAGTCTCAGCTCCCACCATGGACAGAGAGCAGACCTTTAAGACCTGAGCTGATCTGCCAACGCAACCCAGGTGTGTGTGCCCACTCAGCCAGTAGAGCCCAACCCAGGTGTGTGTGCCCACTCAACCAGTAGAGCCCAACCCAGGTGTGTGTGCCCACTCAGCCAGTAGAGCCCAACCCAGGTGTGTGTGCCCACTCAGCCAGTAGAGCCCAACCCAGGTGTGTGTGCCCACTCAACCAGCAGAGCCCAACCCAGGTGTGTGTGCCCACTCAGCCAGTAGAGCCCAACCCAGGTGTGTGTGCCCACTCAACCAGTAGAGCCCAACCCAGGTGTGTGTGCCCACTCAGCCAGTAGAGCCCAACCCAGGTGTGTGTGCCCACTCAACCAGTAGAGCCCAACCCAGGTGTGTGTGCCCACTCAACCAGTAGAGCCCAACTCAGGTGTGTGTGCCCACGCAACCAGTAGAGCCCAACCCAGGTGTGTGTGCCCACTCAACCAGTAGAGCCCAACGCAGGTGTGTGTGCCCACTCAGCCAGTAGAGCCCAACCCAGGTGTGTGTGCCCACTCAGCCAGTAGAGCCCAACTCAGGTGTGTGTGCCCACTCAGCCAGTAGAGCCCGACCCAGGTGTGTGTGCCCACTCAACCAGTAGAGCCCAACCCAGGTGTGTGTGCCCACTCAACCAGTAGAGCCCAACCCAGGTGTGTGTGCCCACGCAACCAGTAGAGCCCAACCCAGGTGTGTGTGCCCACAACCAGCAGAGCCCAACCCAGGTGTGTGTGCCCACTCAACCAGCAGAGCCCAACCCAGGTGTGTGTGACCACTCATTGAGTAGGTGTGGCTCCAGGCTGTCTGTCTGCCAGACCAAGTCCCACCACAACAATAACTCAGGGCAATAATTAATAATTAATAATTAAGGGCAAACCTACATTTTTTTCCACGTTAAAACTTTAATGTTAACGCTCCTCATAAAATGCACCCTTATTTGACAAATGGCTAAAGAGAGAGAATCTCCAGTAAGGGAGGCATTCACACAAAAGAAAATCCAAATTAACTTAATTGTTCTTACTATAGTAGTGTAGGACTTGGGGGAGTGGATACACCAATTGGATTGTAGCCCTACAACATGCCAGTCACCAAATACCCAAACATCAAATGAACAATCACTGTTTCCTAAATGTTCTTTAGATAACAGGTCAGACCATTGTGTCTATTTTCATTTATAATGAATTATAATGAACTCACTGTGGATTTATGAGGAGTTTTGATTCGCAGTTGTTGGTTAGATGAATGGAGACACTTCTACTGCTTGCGTTGATGGACTCCTGAACGATGTCGTTTAGCAGAGAAACTCCAGAAATGGCAGCTGATGCCACACCTGCAGCATCATTCGACATGGCTGAGATCCAGAGAGCAGAGGATTCTGAGGCAGTGCACGACCGTTGACAAAGTCTGTAACAACAAGAGAAATACCTGCCTATTCGAATCAATGCATGATGACACCAGTGTGCGAAAGGGTGTTCTACTGACCTCAGGAACTACAGGCCCATTAGCCTGCCTCACACTTCTTGTAAAATGTATATGTTTTTACGAAATGTAATGTATTTATACATTGAGGCTCTTAGCACGCTCACTTTATCCATATGCGCAGTGATTTCTTCCTCCAAGTCCAGCTTCTCTTTTCTTTTCCGGAGATGTTCCTCTTGCTCTTCCAGTGCATGTTTGTCCTTTAATGATTTTTGATGAGCCACCAGAGCAGCCAAGTCAGCTTCTGCCTTAATGTGTGCAGAGGAGGTAGTTGATGCAGAAGATTTTCTTCCTGTAGCAGAGTTGTGTGTGCCGGACCTTCTGCTTTTGACACTGTCACTAGGTTTCGCATCATCATCTTGTATGTCATCCGTTATAACTGGAGTCATAGTACGCGTTGGCACTTGAGGCACATCATCGGACTGAATGTGGGGTATGCCTTCATTTATTGCAACAGAATCAGATTGAACATGGCCAATGTAAAATGATTTCTCAGTTTCAGTCAACCATGGTTTCACATCCTCTTTGAATGCACTGCTGTATTTTTCAATGCTTGTGAACCATTCTTTTTGTCTTTCCTCTTCATCCTCAGGAATTAAAGTAAGCACTGAATCGTGTAACTTAGTGGCAGCTTCACAAAGTTGGATTAAATTCTCCAATTGAGATTGCACCTGTGGGGCATTTTCCTTCTTTCTCACGAGACCCTTGATTGCCGGTATTAAACCTTTAATCTTGTCTACATTTGTTTTACGTTCCTTTTGAAGAGTTTCAATTTTATTCGCCAAAGCCTTGGCAGTGAGTTTAACTTCTCTTTTGCCCTCTTCCCTTTCAGAGCCATTGACGTCAAGACCAGTGTTTGATTCACTCATGTTGCCTTTTCTCAATACAACGCACAATCACTTGTTTGTGCACCCACAGCACGTCCACAAAACAGACGGCATTCGATTCAATACGCATAAACCACTGGCGTACCCTCAACGCTCAATAAACCAAACGAACAGCATTTGTTGAAATTCCCACAACGGCACAATATTATTTCAGCATTCACAAACTTATCCCACAACGCAGACCAGAGCTCTGGGAACCTCAATCAACAGAACGAGAAAGCACCGTACAAACACAATCGCACAAACGTCCCCAATGGACAAGCAGCAATGAATCGCTCAAACTGTGTTCAAATATCGACAAATACACAGCATGAACAAACACAAAGCTGGTAAGCCTACGCGCTTCAGCTGCTGCGTGCGTTGCCTGACGTGCTTTCTCTGTGTTGCAATGGTAGAGACAGCCGTGGGTTTGTTGTGCGTTCCGTGAATCTGATCCGTGTTGTACGCCCGATCCTTTTCTCTATCCGTGCGAACGTCCTCTCATCCAAAATGTGAAGCGTTGTGGTGATTATCCGATGAATCCACCAAAGACTCTTGCCATAAACTGCTGTTTGTAAGGCATAATTTCTTTTGTTGACTAAAATGTGGCGACTACTTAAAAAAAACTTAAGTCGCTGAGAGGCTAAGTGAAGGAGTATAGCATGTATGACACGGAAAATTCAGAGACTGAGCAAAAACGTTTATTACATTAGCAAATAAATCTCAATTGTACCATATAGCGATAGCGGTAAACAAAAGAGTACTTGATCCTCACCAAGTCTTCATGCAGGTGAACAGGTGACCATATAATTTGCCTTACCGCCACCCATACCCACGTGACAAAACTACCATAACACCCAGTGGCGGTGCGCAACACAAAATACGATAGAAAAGGAGACGAAAATATTTACATCGCTCTTACACAAAAATATCCATGAATAAAGGCTCTTAAAACATACACCGTCTTATAACGAAAATTATCTTCACAGAAATATTGGAATCAGAGTAAGCGAATGTATACAGATGCCATAAAACAGCATGTATTTTTTCATCTAGGCTTCATACGCTACAGACTGGTAGCTAAGCTAACAGATTTGCTTCATGCCAGGGGTCATCAACGTGTCCGTACAAGGACAAACGTGTCAGTGGCACACAAAAAAAAACTGATTGGGAAAAAAAGTTTTTTTCCCCCCCCCATGATAATATACGTTGCAATCATTTTCTTGTCAAAATTTTGACAATCTAATGTTTTCTGAGACTAATAAATTAATTAATTAAAACTTGACCACTTCAAGTTTTGTATGTCCGTGGCAAAAATCGCATTTTGACCAAAAAGTCCGTCACAAGCCAACGCGGTGATGACCCCTGCTCCATGCTGAGAAAACAGCAACTCTAACAATGTACAAATGAACAATATTTACGTTCCACAATCACAATAGATGAATAAAGACTTATGAGATATCAGAAAAACTTACGGATATGGAAAATGTTCTACCGCAGGGCACAGGAAATGTGAGCAACCCACAAGCGCCAGCCGTACGCTCCCCTAGTAAAACAGAAGTGAAACCACTGAACTCCAGACTAAAGCCGCATCTCCTCTCTAGATGTCAGTATTAGACTGAAGAATGTGAAATAGCTTAATTTATGTCTTAGGACATGGCATACAGAGGCCATGACACCAGGGCATAAAGGTCTGCTCACGGTGAGGAGCTGAGACTGGGAACCCACGCAGAGAGAGAGAGAGGGGGGGTCTGAGAAAGCAGAGCACAAGCGGACCCAGCTGAACGGCTGTTCAGTAATAATGCCTTGGGTTCTGTTGTTTTTTCCTCAGGATTAGAGGATTGGAGCAACACAACAACATTGTTCCATGAAGGATGACGCAGCAAACTGAAAATGTTGATAAAATTTAATGGCAACATGTTGAACCTTTTTTTTCCTTTAATGTGCGACATTCACAGCTACCAACACTGCTTTGTGTGCCCTCTGTGCATTTCAATTATGCCAACCAACATAAACAGTGTTTATAAACATTGTTTTAATGCACCTGATTATGAGGTGACTGAATATATAATTGAGATGACTACTGCAAATAATCAGTAAATTTTTTTTTTTTTTTTTTTTTACACATGGCTTGAAATCACGGCTCTATCAACCCCTTGTACCAACAGTCCTCCAGCACAACAAAACATTTTCTAGGAGCCTTGGTCATCAGCCATATGCCTGGAGTGAGCAAAGCTCCTTCTCCTCTCAGAGCTGAGGGCAGAGTAGTCTCCAGCACAGTTCTGCTGGTGCACAATCAATGCACTTGACTCTTTGAAACCCCTCCCGCACTGGAAGCAGTGGAACAGGCAGTCCCGCGCGTGAACTCGTTCGTGTGATCTTAGGTTTCCGGAAGTTCGGAATGCCTTCCCACAGTGGGAGCAGTGGTACGGGCGCTCCCCTGTGTGTGTTTTTTGATGAACTGTCAGACTGCACAACTGAGTGAATGTCCTATCGCACTGGGAGCAGTGGTACGGGCGCTCCCCTGTATGAATGCGCTCATGTGTCGTCAGACTGCTTGGTTGACTGAAGCTCTTCCCACACTGCGAGCACTGGTATGGGTACTCTCCTGTGTGAACCCGCTGGTGTACTGTCAGATTATTCAAGTAACTAAAACCCTTCCCACACTGGGCACAGTGGTATGGGTGCTCTCCTGTGTGAATCTGCTGGTGTGACTTCAGACATTTTACCTCACGGAAGCTCTTCCCACACTGGGAGCAGTGGTATGGGCGCTCTCCTGTATGGATTCGCTGATGTATTGTCAGGAGTGATTTAGTTATGAAGCTCTTCCCACACTGGGAGCACTGATACGGGCACTCCCCTGTATGGATTCGCTGATGTACTGTCAGATAGGATTTGCTTGCAAAGCTCTTCCCACACTGGGAGCAGTGGTACGGGCGCTCTCCTGTATGGGTTCGCTCATGTACTGTCAGGAGTGATTTAGATCTGAAGCTCTTCCCACACTGGGAGCAGGTGTGGGCCCCTGGAGTGCCTGTGTGGGACTGTGTCGGGGTGGGGAGTGTTTTAGGGGGTGTGGGGTGCGGATGTGTGCTGCTGGGAGGCAGTGGGTCCTCTGCTCTGTTTCCTCCAGACCTCAGAATCTTGCTGTGCTCCTCTGGGTGAACCTTCTCAATGTGCTGGTGAAGCTTCGCTTCTTCCATGTGAATGAATGGGCACTGGGAGCAGGCAAACACCTCAGACTCTCCTGTAGAAAGAGAAGGAAGAGAGATATACTGACACTTCCAATAGACATGTGATTGAATAGTCGACCAGTAGCCATCTCTAGCAAAGCAACGCGAGATCAACAGGACTCAGATGGAACACCATGCAGGAAACAAAGCTTCACTTGACTTACTTTTACCAGATGAGATGAGAGAAGATCCAGGGGAGGGTACTCTGCACTGACTGAGCAGAGAGGAAGTAACTAGAGATTTTGAGCCATCCTCTTCCTGTTTTCTGCAGTCTAGTATTCCTTCTTTCTTCAGCCATCTGTCAGTTTGCTTGAATTTTGAAATAATTTCATCCCCCTCTTCACCTTTCACATCATCCTCCCTCTTCACCTCCCCACTCTGCCTCTCCCCACCTTCCTCTTCCTCCTCTTCCTTTATGTTGGAGAGAATGAGTTCTTCCTCCCTGCTCATCCCATGTCCATTCTTCTCTTCTATACTCTCCTCTACGTCTTCATTTTTAATCAAACTGGATCTCCACTCCACCCCTGTGTAATCTGTGCTGTCCGTCACAGGCTCTGTCTTCATGTCTTCACCTGAAGAGGCGGGGCTTAGAGCTCTAAGATTGAAGCACAGATTCTGAATGGATATTTGCTGAGCTCTGTGGAATCCACCAATCTCCAAAAGGGAAGGATGGAGAGGAGTTTGGTCATGGAGCTTCTGAGGAGAGATGAGGATGTTAACAAATATTCCCCCCAGACCTGGGTCAAATACGTATTTGTTTTGGATTCAAATACTTTTCTGTGCTATACTGATCTTGGTGCAATTGAGCCTGCCATTAAGAGCAGAAGAGAGAACCCCTACAATATTGATCTCCGCCCTCTTTTTTGGTGAAGAAACATCGTTAAACCCCAGGGAGAGTGAACAACTTGAACGCCAAGAAGACTTTATTCCAACAACGAAAATAACATTAGACTAGTTCATAGACAATTTTGGTTTTCAGTTCGCTCGCTAGCTAACGGACGTGTTAGCAACTTCTTAGTTTATCAGGCTAATCGGAGCGTGGTTCTTACCAGGTGCCGTGCAAGGTGCCGTCTCCACTATTTATATTCAATGTACCACCGCCAACTCAATATACAGCTCGCTAGAATGAGATATCATAACCCGAACAGTTAATAGATTAGGTGAACGCGATAAGTCAAATGACTTCGCGTTATTATGGTTACAAAGTTAGCTAAATACGAACGGACAGCCCAAAACCGGACGTCTTATTGTTGCCACATCTGTGGGCCAGCTTCACGAAGCGGTGAGAGCGAAAAAAAGAGGTTTGCTGGCTAGTTTAGACTGCTATCCATTTCACCTAGAGCAGCCCGCTGTTTCGCAAAGCTCTCATAAACCGTTCTCAGCGGAGTCGTCGTCTTCATCTTCTTCTTTGGATTTGTTGGCAGTCTTATACAACTTCAATGTGCGTACACCGCCACCTACTGTGTGGGCGTGTGAGGCGTCACAGTGTACCAACCAGAGGTACCAACATCTGATGAAAAACCAAAAACCCGTTTTCAGCGTACAAAAATTCCAAGTTACTCACACGTACAAAGCACTGTCTATAAGTCATTAATTCAATTTCGCAAATCTAGGTCTGCCATTAAACGTATTGATATCACAATTACGCCAAGTTACTGCACAAGAAACAATGTAGGCTAACCTCTGACAAATGACCTTTTTTGCAGAAGAAACCCTGTGAAACCCCATGGTGTTAACTTGAAAAACGCCAAGACAACTTTATTCCAACAATGAAATCTATCAGGCTGGCAAACATTCATTTCGAAATGTGGGGTTGCAGGGTAGCTACAGAAGCCTAGTTAAAAAGTTATCCGTACAGGCGCAGCGGTGAATGTAAACAGTTTTTGTGTTAAAGAGCAGTTTCTGTACGACCGGTAACTTTACCTACCGGACCAAAAAGCAACGCAGATGTTGGAGGCGTCTGTATCTGTACTAACGTTATGTATGTATGTCGTCTCGTTACCAGGTTCGCTAACGTTAAACTCGGTCAAAATGCCAAAAGCGGAACTTTCAGTGCAGGCCGCAGCGTAGGCCTATTTTATTTGTTGTGATGTGTGCTTCTGGGAGGAAGTGGGTCCTCTGCTCCGTTTCCTCCAGACCTCAGAATCCTGCTGTGCTCCTCTGGGTGAACCTTCTCAATGTGCTGGTGAAGCTTCGCTTCTTCCATATGAATGAATGGGCACTGGGAGCAGGGGAAACACCTCGCACTCTCCCATAGGAAAAGAAGGCCAAGAGGTATACAAACATTTTCATTTTATTATATCTTTGATAAGAAATATTGGTGCTCAACGTGGGGCTTAACATGTCAAACCCCACTACCTAGTCAGGAGAGAACAGACATCCGTGGTTCTCCTCCAAAACAGGCAGTGTTATTTTCACACCACAGCCCACAAGCCAAGCATGAGTCGGAGGAAGACCTTTCATGTGTGGCTTTTGCCATGCAGTCCGCAGCTACCCGGTTAACCAGCAGGGGTCGCTTGAGAGCAACGAAATGCATTTTCCTGGCATAACCCAAAATCACTTACTGCATGCCTACCCATGGAGCTACTGGCTACAGTTAGCTTTAGCAGACTGATTATTTTAACATCCAAAACATTCCATTTACATGTCATACCATAATTATAATTTTTGCAACCAAATTATTGTTGCAAGCTAAGTTAACAGCAAATGTAGTAGCTGTACACCAGGGATATTCAAACCTGGCCCTTGAGTCCAAGGTTTGAATATAAAAAGTCCTTTTTTTCTTTCCTCTCAGGTAATTAACTGAACAATTAGTGCCACTGATTGTCCAGATTGCCTTCACACCTGACTCCCAGGTAAACAGATGGTGGAAAACTTACAGTTCTCAGTCCTTGGGGATCATGATTTGAGGAACAACTGTGGAATTTATGTAACTGTTTCAAGCAGACTTTGATCTACCATTTACATTCTGTTCCAGTTTTTCAAACAGAATTATTTGCTACGCATTTTTACAGTTTCCCGACTGCAAAGGTAGATAGCTTTTCCTAAATCTGCCAAAGAAAGACTTTTCAAAAAGCACTTTTCAAAATTCAACTGCAAGCCTGAGCAATGCCAGTTCCATATTCAGAGAATGCAAAGAAATCCAAAAATTACAACAAGTGGGGAACATTCAATTAATTAAGCCTTTTTTAAAAATCAGAAGTACAACGCGGTTAAGATAAGATACAAAACAACTCAGGGTGGAAACAGCACAATAACTGGACAAAGATTAGTGCTGCAGTGGCACCAAAACTGTAGGAGATTAATTTTGTAGAAAACCACATTAAGTCACAGGGTTCTGTAATGCATTTTCATGGGCTAAAGAACACATGTATTATTGTGATACATTAGTGTACTCCTAAATTTTTCAACTTAGGAGCACTAGCGTAGAGCCCCGTGTCAACCCAATCCATAACATTAGTATTGGCATGTTTGACACTAGTTATGAGACTGGACACCTGCTTCAGATTAACAATGCTCTAATGGAACACCAATCAGGAAATGAATCTTCACCTGAGTTACGTCAACTGGAGGAAGTGACAGAAGATCCAGGGGAGGGTACTCTAGGCTGTTTGAGCAGACAGGAAGTAACTGGAGGTGACGAGCCCTCCTGTTCCTGTTTCCTGCAGTCTGATAGGCTATCTTCTTTCAGTGCTCTGTCAGTTTGTTTCATTTCATCTCCATCCCACTCTTTTTCTACTTTCCACTCATGGCCTTCAACATCTTCAACTTTTACACCATCCTCCCTCTTCACCTCTGCATCCTCCCTCTTCACCACCGCACTTTGCCTCTCCCCACCTTCCTCCTCCTCTTCCTTTATGTTGGAGAAAACAAGTTTTTCCTCCCTGCTCATCCCATATCCATTCTTCCTCTCTATACTCTCCTCTATTTCTTCACTTTTAATAAAACTGGATTCCAAAACCACCACTGCGTAATCTTTGTTGTCCGTCACGGGCTCTGTCTTCATGTCTTCACCTGAAGAGACGGGGCTTAAAGTTCTTGGAGAATGAAGCACTGAATCTGATTGGATATTTACTTCAGTGAGCTCCGTGGAATCCACAAATCTGCTAGAGGGAGGGAAGAAGGGAGAGGGGACAGTTGGTCATGGAGTGAAGCATTTCTGAGAATGTAAGACAGTCAAATACCTGTGCAATCAAATGCACACTTGTTATAAATAAGTTATAAATAAGCTATTAAGAGCAAAAGAAAGCACCTGCTCTGATTTCACACACATTTCATTCAGTTGAGATTTCTATCCAGAAAGCTACAAAGTTCTTATGCTGTCCACAGTAAAAGGGGTTTGGCATTTGGTTATTTGGAGAAAACGTTCATTGCATAACTAACATAATATTTTACATTTTACCCAATCAGCAATGTGACCATTTAGTAGGTGGCCAATCAGAAGTGAAATTTAAGTGACTTGTAGTGTCACACCTCCAGCACATGTTTTTTTGAGTGACATGCTTTACATCAGGAATGTCTGAACGGGGCCAATGTGGATGCAGGTGTTGGATTTGGCCCAGCACCAATGGGCTAAATCATTTAATTTGAGGTAACTAATCAAGGCCTTTACACAAGACCACTGATAATGAGAATCGGCTGCCTTAACGCTGGGCTAAAACAAAAACTTGCTCCTACATGGTGCTTCTATAAATGTGGAACGCTAGACTATTTTTTTCTAATTCCGAAGACTCACCGATCTGGAAAAAGCGAATCGGTGCTTGACAGGGCTGGGGCTGGAGTGGAGTGGACCTTCTGTTTTTGTGTTTTTGAGGGTGTGGAGTTCGGTAGGCTACTTTCATAGCTACGAAAGAGTAATAAGTATGTTAAACAAAATGGCACAACTTCATGAGTTATATGAGTCACAACTAGGGTTGCAAAAGGGTTGAAAGATTTCTTGTAAGTTCCCAGAAACTAAAAAAAAAAAATTAGGCTTGGGAATTTCAATATAAAATGTTAGCTTTTAATAGTGAATAATTTTTTGGGGGGGATAATAAGGAGGCTTATGACAAAGGTAAGGTTTAATGGTTCATGTTTCTATATGCATATGACATGCAGCTAATGAAAATAACCCAACAATTTCCCTTTTCTTCCAATTAATTCCCATATATGTTACTTCCTGTATATTCCCATAAATTCCCATGGAAAGTTTCCACCCCTGAATATTCCCAAAATTTCACATCCCCAGCTACAACAGACCATTGATTAAACAACTGTACAACACAAAGTTATGGGTTGGAAAATTCAGCATCCACAAGCCAGAAACCAACGACAACAAATTCACAACACAACAGCTAGGCTAGCTATCGCTATATCTAGCTCTATATCCTAGTACAGATAATGTTATGGGAATGGGCTGGACAATTCAACATCTAATATTATGCAAGCTATAGCATATTATCTGCGCAAGAAAAGTCTGCTATTTCAAGGAGCTCCGAGTTAGGTTACAAATGTAATGTTGTTTTCACCGCAAGGCAAATTAAACGGCTATGTCTTTACACACAAATACTATCAGGTCTAATTCTAAAATCAAATTTTTAAGCAAAAGACAGCAAATGTTCAGGGTTCCATCTAACTAATGGGATCATAGATAATGCCAGGCCAAAGAAAGCAAAATGTCATCGCAGAGTGTTTCCCCCCCCCCCAATCCTGCTGTAAGTTTACATTACCTGTCGAGAAGAAGGGCAGCCAACTCTGCGTCATTTCTCAGCCCTTCTATCTCCCTCAGCTCCCTCCACCGACCAAAAGCCAGACCGATGTTGACTCTCGTTTTCCCGCGACTTCTATCGTTCAGCTTTTGAGATGGATAGCGGGTATTCCTGTGTCTAGAGGTGGCTGGGCTCAGCTGGCTCTCTGGGGGAGCTTTGCGCTTACCAGCGAAATCGGCCATCTCTTCACCGCTCTGCATTTTATTTGTGAAAGAAAGATGGCCGTGCTATTGGATCAGAAGTTTTGTTGGACGTTGGCGGTAACCGCAGTATCCAATGTCCCAGACAGACACAAACACAACACGGCTTGTGAAAAATAAAATATAATTGAGGTTACAAATTCATAGCCTATATATATATATATATATATATTTTTTTTTTTTTGGAAGAAAGGACATATTCTGCACCCTCGTAGCCTACTCTCTACATCTCAAGCTCTGTCGATGTCTCATTTTCATAAAATGCTTGGTCTACATACTGCACGTTTTAACACAGAACACTGAAAGTTATTAATGTGCTCCTCAAACACAGCGGTACACGAACACATTTAATGAGCTACATTGCACGCTGGCGAGACGTGGGCGGTTCCTGGCAGAAAAGGCTAACTGAACCTTTCTTGTAAGCGGGCTGTTGATTCCCCTCATCTGCTGGCCGTTATAAGCCAGCTATGTCAGCGTGTAAAACAGCTCAGGCTGCTGGGGCGCGGCCGCGAGGCATGTAAAGGCATACTATGCAGGATTTATAGGACTTGCTGCGCTCCTCGTGTTTACAATCAACTCCTCCTCCGTCCTGAACCCTGCCGACTCATCTCTGTCCAGGGTATTTATGTTGCTAGGTAACATAAGACGTTGTTTTCCGGAATAAATTGTAGGCCTACCTAGTGCTCTGATTACCGACTGACGAGATGGTGTCTAACACCGTATCAAGCCTAGTCTTGAAAATTCCCAGAGTTTCTACAACGTGACCTGGCAGGCTATAACACACATTGACCATTGAACTGCATGAAGAAATAGTTCCTCATCTCTGTACGGAATTTACCTTTTGCTAATTTCCATTTAAGTCCCCTCGTTCTACAAACAGAACTCAACCTGAAGAATCTTTTGTAGTTCACTTTGTTCATCCCGTTCATGAATTAAAAACCCTCAGTCAAATCACCCCTAAAGCCGCGTTTCCACCGCAGGAACTATACCCCGGAACTAGGAACCTTTTGAGGAACTCAGTGCGTTTCCACCGCAGGAACTAGGGTCTAAATTTAGTTCTGGGGGCTTTGTTTTACCCCCCAAAACGTTCCTGCTCGGGGGGTAGTACTTTCCGAAAGTACAGGAACCTTTTGGGTGGAGCTTGCAGCGCTGAACATTTCTGATTGGTCGAGTACTCGTAGCATTTGTGTTGTATTTATTTTCCGCCATTACCCGCCATGTTTGAAAATATGCAGCGGCAAACCAATTTATTTTCATAATAACTTCAAATCAAACTTGTATGTTATGCGGCGCAGTAGCCTACTTTTGGTTATAGCCTGTCAACGTCTTGGAATTATAACGTGTGCTCTTCTGTTCTTTTCTTGCTTTAGTATTCGTTTTATAAAATGCTAAGCATTCGTGCTGGGACAGCATATTACGTAGGCTACCAAAACATTCAAACGGATTAATTCGGTTGCTGAATATTTTCTTCCGGATTTTCTTTGTTAGCCCGTTGTAATTGACTCAAAACGTTTGATACAGTGATGTGAGGTATGCGGTAGTTCTGCATAATTAACATTGGTGATACAGTACAAGCAAACTGGAAATCACCTTCCGCACTTTTTATCCGGGTAAAATAACAGGTTAATTCTAGTAATCTTCCCTTTAGCTTTTTCAGACTGCCGTAATTTTACTCAATTTTACTGCCATTTTTCAATTCCACGAAAAGACCAGGAAGACTATGGACTCATTTATGGTGCATGGTTCGCATCTGGAGGGCACACTTCGCTGCTCGGCTAGCAGTAACTTCGAAGGAAAGCAAACGGTGGCTGTACCACTACTAATTTACATTTTCACGCAAGTCCGAGTTTTCGTTCTATTCTTGTCATTTTGCGATTAGCCTATATGGAATTGACGACGAGAAAGTAATAAAACAGCAAATTGTTTACAACGTCTGCATGTTTTCTGCTGTTAATGAATGTGTTTGAGAGGATATATGAAAATCAATAAATACAAAAGTAACCATATATAGTCATTGTTGGTAACCCGTTGTATATACGTGGAATAAACCCCTCCGGGCTGTCCCGGTTATTAGAAAATAATGTAGGCTACTTCGGTGGTAGTATGGGGTCACAGAAGAAATAATATGACAGATGGACCGACGACAACGTCAGTGCGCTAATTTGCCTAATCTTCGCGGTACTTTAGACCCCGGTGGAAATGCAGACAACCATTGGCTGAAGGAACCTTTTAGTTCCTGGTAAAGTAGTTCCTGGGACTGAAAGTTCCGGGTAATTTTGGTGGAAACGCGGCTTAAGTCTCCTTTTACTAAGCTTGAAGAGATTAAGCATCTTAAGTCTTTACTCATAGCTTTTATCTTTCATACCAGGAATCAATTTGGTTCTTCATCTTTGAACCTTTTCCAGAGCCTCTATATGTTTCTTGTAGGACAGTCCCCAGAACTGCACACAACACTCCAAGTGTGGTCTAACAAATTTATTGCATAAGTAGAACTTTCTTGGATTTATACTCAATAGTTTTGGCTGTATATCCTAGAATGTGAAAGGCTTTGATCAACCATTACTTACAACCACTTTCTTTTTCAAATTGGGAACATTCTAATTTTGTATATCTCCCATAAAGTAATCCTGCCTAATGTTTTTATTTACCCACGTGCAAAACTTTACATTTCGCTGTATAATGAATTTCATTTGCCAGGTTTCCGCCCACTTACGGATTTTGTTGAAGATAGTTTGTAGAACCTCAGAACGTGGAACGCCAAAAAAAATGTAATACAAAAGGTACCCCGACCTCAGCAATCTAGCTACCTAACGTAGCTGGCTAGATAGCTAGAGATAACGTTACTTACAGGTCCAACAGAAAACATGCCAAGTCTGCGTCGCTTTTCATCCCCTTGGTGAACTTCAACTGTCGCCATCGAGGAAACGCAATTCCAAGGTTGACTCTGGTTTTGGAACGAGCCCTGTCGGCTTGTCGTTTTGCTTCGCTGTACTTGTGCTTCTTCGCCTCCTCCATTGCAGTAGCTAACTAGGTACATATGCTCTGCTCAGTCACGCCCAGAAACGTCCCGAACACATTTTTAGAATTAATGCAGGCAGAGGAGCACGGATTCAGTAAACGTGCCTGGAGACAGAGACCCCTTAAAACCTGGTCGTTTCATGCTTCTTTGAGCTTCCAGGTTACATCCAGAAAGGGATTATCCACATAAAAATGCAGGTGTGAATCCACCCAAGACTCATTAGGAACAGATGCAAATCCGATCGCCTAAACCGCTTCAGGAGGTGGCCTGAGGGACATTTGAGACAAATGTTATACAAGTGTAAACGCATCAGTCTCTCATAGACACACAACACAAACAAAACTCCTCCTTAAAAGCTGGAGAGTTGTTTTGCACTGCATGTACATGGAGTGGTTGTGTCCTGGGCAACATTGTTCACATACTCATCTGCTTAGTTTTTGTCTGATTCAAGGTTTAAAAGGTATATCCAGTTATTAGGAAGTGGAGATGGTGGAGAACTTGAATTTCCCCAATTATGCCAGATATTTAGCCAAACTTGTGTGATTCCATAGGTTATCATCACACATAGCATCTCACCTGAAGGAAAGATTTCCTACAACGGATAACACAATGTCGGTTTGTTTATGTGGCTCATATCCAATTATATCCACGGCGATTTAAGACTGGGAAGAAGGAAGAGAATTGTGAAACCACAGTTACAGGAAGAGAATTCGGAAACAATAACTTGGATAATATGAAGAGACGTTTTCGTTTCACTAACCTACAGAAATATTTCTAAATTAGCTTGTGAGGTGTAATGAACTGCCAATAGAATGTAGGCTGTCATAGTATAGCTACAGTACACCTGAGGTGGAAGTTCTCTGTATGTTCGAACATTACGCACATCGGGATTGTGTAATTACAGTAAATCGTTGTGTTTGTATACTACGAGATGTTTATTTTGATCTAACGTTGCCGGTTCCAGATTGTCACGTTCGTTTTTGTACATCCTATTGCACATGCAACTAATTGTGATTCAAATTGACAAGCTATTTTACAGCTTTATGCGCTGACCATGTGTAACATCTGTTGGCGACGGAACTAATCGTGGGCTCGGCAAAAACATCGCTTATGATTATGCTTTGATGACAGTGATGACTCATTTTCAAAATGCATCCTCGTTCTGTTTTCCTCCACATACTTCCGGGTAGGAGACTAATGGTAATGGGTAACTGGAGGAGAGAGTAAAAACTGAAAAGTAATGGTCGAGAGACTAACAAAACAGGAAGAGGGTTGTCAGTGTTTGTATTTTACTGGCAAAACAACAATCGGATTTCAAACCGACGCATGCGACCACCAAGTGTAAATGGAACGTGGTTAAATACGAATACTATCTAGATACAAGTCGCACGAAACGAGCAGTTGTAAAAAGAGATTACCAATACGACTGAGCATGGTTATTTTATATTTTAAAGGTAAAAATCGTGCATAGTATGCCTTTAACCTCAGTTTCTTTCATAAAAAAATCAAACCGTTTAAACGGATTGCATGTAGCGAAGAACTAATTCGTGTAAATCGTTCTGGCTAAGAGAGTCTGCTAATTGCCTTGACTAATGTCATTCAAAACATGTTTGCAAGAAAATATATGGATGTGAAACCATACACACTCACCACTGGACAGCATTCAGAACTTGGCACTGCGGTTTCGTATTAGTAAGCGCATAGTCTAAAAAGTAGTCCTACAAATGACAAAAATCTTTTATTTGATCTCGGCTCCACGGGGTTGTAGTTACTTCCAAAAATGAACACCAACAGAACTCCTATGGGCAGAGGCGCAAACTTCCGTGAACCTCAATTACTTCCGGAAATAAAGGCACTCTTCCGGTTTGAGGTTTTCAAATTAAAAGTACCTATTGCTCATTTTACAGACAAGTAGATAGTACATTTTTTTTAACACTGAAATGTTTTCAATGACAAAAATGTTAAATACACACAAGCAGTAACTTTCACAGCTTCTCTCTTCGCCAAATTGCAATTCATTTTCCATGACGGGCCAATATAAAACAGAGCTTTCCAAGATCGTCTTGCAATTCAAAATACCCAAGACAAGGTAATTTGGCGCCGGCCAACAAAACACGTCTCAATAGCATTTTGAACAGGCCTCGGCTAGGACACCTATAGCCATTCCACTGGCAAGAGCCAAGGCACAAGACCTCTGCGATGTCATTTGCCTATGGAAAGTGTCAAGCCCCAAACATTTTTGTTCTCCTGAAAGGGAGCGCCTACGGGTGAGAAACCACACACACACACTCTCACCGGTGATGATCGTCTAGTTTTCCACTAGGAAGTAAAAGACAGTTAGTTGACCTTACAATTACTATTACATTACTATGAGCTGGTGACAAATTTAGCCTTGTTTTCAAACTATTTATTTTCGGGGGAACAGACAAGGAACAACACAGGCACACAAACATAATGAAAAAGCATCTGTCTATGGGCAACTTGAGGGGTCATCAGCAGAGTGACTGAGCTCTCCTATGCAATATCACTGATGGGTCATCAGCTGGCTGGACTGAGTGAAGCTATCCATTCTAGGAGCTGAGGGGTGGGAATTCTTCTGTACAGTTCTGCTGGTGCTCAATCAAAGCAGTAGACCCAATGAAGCCCTTCCCACACTGGAAGCAGCAGAATGGGTAATACCCTGCATGAAATCTGTGGTGCATTTTCAGTTTTGCAGAAGATTTGAAACTCTTCCCACACTTGGAGCAGTGGAATGGGTGCTCTCCTGTATGAGTTTGCTGATGTGTCCTCAGACTACTTGACTGATTGAATCTCTTCCCACACTGGGAACAGTGGTATGGGCGCTCTCCTGTATGAATCCGTTGGTGTGATATCAGACTACTTGACTGACGGAAGGTCTTCCCACACTGGGAGCACTGATAGGGGCATTCCCCTGTATGGACTCGCTGATGCACTCCTGCCAGATATGATTTACATGTGAAGCTCTTCCCACACTGGGAGCAGCGGTACGGACGCCTCCCTGTATGGGTTCGCTCGTGTGTCGCCAGACGTGATTTAGATCTGAAGCCCTTCCCACAGTGGGAGCAGGTGTGTGCCCCTGGAGTGCCTGTGTGGGACTGTGTCGGGGTGGGGAGTGTTTCAGGGGGTGTGGGGTGCTCATGTGTGCTGCTGGGAGGCAGTGGGTCCTCTGTTCCATTTCCTCCAGACCTCAGAATCCTGCTGTGCTCCTCTGGGTGAACCTTCTCAATGTGCTGGTGAAGCTTTGCTTCTTCCATGTGAATGAATGGGCACTGGGAGCAGGAAAACACCTCAGACTCTCCTGTAGAAAGAGAAGAAATGGCATACTTAATTTAAATTTAATTATGATTATTTTTTTAGCTAAAATCATTGCTGCACAAAGTGGGACAGAACATGTCCAATTCCAACCAAAATTTGGAATATACAACTATTTGCAACCACGTTCATGATCAAACCCCACTGCCCCCACCAAGCAGGAAACAATTTTTCACCTGAATTATTTTTACTGGACGACATCACAAGAGATCCAGGGGAGGGTACTCTAGGCTGTTTTAGCAGACAGGAAGTAGCTGGAGGTGACAAGCCCTCCTCTTCCTGTTTCTTGCAGTCTGGTAGTCCATCTTCTTGTGAATTCAGAATTCTGTCACTTTGTTCCATTTCATCTCCATCCCACTCTCTCTCTTTCGACTCAAATCCCATGACCTCTTCATCTTTCACACCATCCTCCCTCTTCACCTCCTCACTCTGTCTCTCCCCACCTTCCTCCTCCTCTTCCTTTATATTGGAGAGAATGAGTTCTTCCTCCCTGCTCATCCCATATCCAATCTTCCTCTCTACACTCTCCTCTGTGTCTTCACTTTTAATCAAACTGGATCTCGACCCTACCCCTGTGTAATCTGTGCTGTCCATCACGGGCTCTGTCTTCATGTCTTCACCTGAAGAGGCGGGGCTTATGAGTAAAGAAGTCATTCTGATTGGATATAATCTTCAGTGAGCTCTGTAGAATCCACCAATCTTCTAAAGGGAGGAAAGGAGGGAGAGGGGACAGTTGGTCATGGAGTGAATAGTTTCTGAGAAGATCAGAGTCAAAGGCGTACACTTAGATATACAGGCTGCTAAAAGTAAACATTCTGCACTTAGTGAAATACGCCAACTTGATAAATGTAAGGTCACTAATGACATTATGTAAGATTACTTGTATAACGCTTTCTGTGAATCAACTTTTTCAATCATAACCCAGCACTACCATACACCAAAAAATGAAAAACCAATATATAAAATATATAAGACCAATATATTAAATAATGCCATCATAGTGCAAGGGGTTTAAAACCATATAGCGCTACACTCCCTACCAAAAAAAATTGAAAGAAAAACTGTAGGCTGCATGTGAAGTTTACATATGGAACCTCTACTGACAACTTCGGGACTAAACTGGTTCACTTTTCAGTTAATAAAACACAAAAGTACATGAAACATCCACTGAGTACTAGTGGCTTACAAGTTAGCTCAGTATTTTAGTCTCATTTTCTGTAGCCTACTTATGCATATATGATGTACTAAAAGTTGCAAAGATGTTCAAGTAATATCGTTAAAAAGCGAACCAAGTACGCTTCCTTATTTTAACAAAGTATAACGTGTATGTTTAAAACTTTGTACGGCCCACCTTTATAAGGTTCCCTTTAGCCTAAAACAGGCTATTTAAGAAGTAGGCCAATCATTTGATATCATGATCAAATACATCCCAGCAGCACTCCATCATAAAATTCAGGGGAGAATCCGTAGTTAGTAGCTACATAAAACGACTGAAGTGAGCCTCAGCCATGTCTTTGGGTTAATGAAACTGACTGCGGAGACAAAAATGTTATTGAGAAATCATTGAAAATGCATGATCATAGGACAGAATCTATGATTTGAATGATTTTTATTGATTTACAACAACGGTCGCATTCCATCAACCGCCACACAGGTTTTCATACTAGCCCCCCTGTACGCGAAACCCGTTGTACAGTTTCAATACATCAAGTTGCTGGCAACTTACTTTTATAAAGCACGTAACGGACTCGAAAATCACGGCTGAAATATGCGCAACGGAGGGGAACACCCCCACATTACAGCGTTACAGTTCGCTGGTTGAGGCGGTCGCTAAGGCAACGGGGACCGGGGCAACCACAGACCTGGATAAACTACAGCAACAGCGATAGACTGCGTATGCATGTGCATGTGGTCTGTACAAACAAAAACAGAAAGGAAATAAATTAGCATACGCGCGCTTTTCATGTGGGACAAGAGAGGGAATTAACATTGCTGCCAGTTACAATAATATCAAATTGCATAAATTGATGACAGCGCCTCAAGTAGCATCCAGCCGCGAGGTACTTATCGCACTTACCATAAAAACACACAATTTAATTAGAATACAAATGAAATGGCAATCAGCGGCATACTTATTCTATATAAGCGTCTTTGAGACCATGAAAAGCGCTATATAAAATAAATGTATTATTATTATTATTATTATTCCATGTGTACGCATCGCTATAACGACAATGAAACGTAAGCGCCACCGCACTTACATCAAAGAATTCTAAATTACAAGATTTAAAAAGGATTGCCAGGTTAAAGTGTATGCTATTTATTGTACGGTGTGTTCGATAATGGCAATATAAAAGTGCACACGGGTGTCACACAGGAGGTTGTATTGGTGAGTTTCCTCGAACCCTTCCACTTTCCCCTTTATATACCCAAGGATCAAAGATTTAAAAAAAATTTAAAAAACCCAAGTCATCATAGAAAGACACAATCACAACAAAACCGCAGTAAAAAAAAAAAAAAAAGAATAATCCTGCTTGCGCAACCTCTGTAAGCCTATCAGAGCAGGTTAACCTTAGTAGTGCAGCTGACCAAACATGATTACGCCATATATGGAAAACCGAAGGTTTGGATATTAATGCTGATCCAGTAGAA
The DNA here is from genome assembly GCF_018555375.3 of Anguilla rostrata. Taxonomy (NCBI): domain Eukaryota; kingdom Metazoa; phylum Chordata; class Actinopteri; order Anguilliformes; family Anguillidae; genus Anguilla; species Anguilla rostrata. The sequence continues at coordinate 66,466,176 of NC_057936.1, forward strand.
TGTTTGCGAGCATACAGTGTATTGGCCTCTTTATCAAACCTGGCTCCCTGTCAGCGTCGTAAACAGTGTTTTCCTTTGGGGATCTGATTAGGGACACACTTCTCTCAACCACTGTGCGCTCGCGTGCAAGAACTCTCAGCGACACACCTGCTTTTTGTGCAAAAGGACATTTTATTAACTCCTTCGTCCTCAAGCACATCCACGTTTTCATTTCGTCTCACTTTCATTGTTCTCGTTTGCATCCATTACAAAAGAACCAAGAAACTAAACTGCGGAACACAGCGGAAATGAAGCCCTTTCCATTCTAGGAGCTGGGGGGTGGGAACTCTTCTGTACAGTTCTGCTGGTGCTCGATCAAAGCAGTAGACGCAACGAAGCCCTTCCCACACTGGAAGCAGCAGAATGGGTAATGCCCTGTATGAACTCTCTGGTGCACTTTCAGCTTTGCAGAAGACCTGAAACCCCTCCCACACTTGGAGCAGTGGCACAGACGCTCTGCTGCATGAGTCCTCTGGTGTACTCTCAGATTCTGTGACTGATTGAAGCTCTTCCCGCACTGGGAGCAGTGGTACGGGCGCTCCCCACTATGAGTTTGCTGATGTGCGGTCAGACCACTTAAGTAACTGAATCTCTTCCCACACTGGGCGCAGAGGTATGGGCGCTCTCCTGTGTGAATCCGCTGGTGTACTCTCAGACAACGTGAGTAACTGAAGCTCTTTCCACACTGGGAGCAGCGGTATGGAAGTTCTCCTGTGTGCATCTGCTGGTGTACTCCCAGACTGCTTGACTGATTGAAGCACTTCCCACACTGGGCACAGCGGTACGGGCGCTCCCCTGTGTGAATCCGCTGGTGTGACGCCAAACTGCTTGACTGACTGAAGCTCTTCCCACACTGGGAGCACTTATAGGGGCACTCCCCTGTGTGGATTCGCTGATGTACTGTCAAGTTTGACTTACGCCTGAAGCTCTTCCCGCAGTGGGAGCAGGTGTGGGCCCCTGGAGTGCCGGTGTGGGACTGTGTCGGGGTGGGGAGTGTTTTAGGGGGTGTGGGGTGCTCATGTGTGCTGCTGGGAGGCAGTGGGTCCTCTGCTCCGTTTCCTCCAGACCTCAGAATCCTGCTGTGCTCCTCTGGGTGAACCTTCTCAATGTGCTGGTGAAGCTTCGCTTCTTCCATGTGAATGAATGGGCACTGGGAGCAGGAAAACACCTCAGATTCTGCTACAGAAAGAGAAGACAGGATATATTTCCATTTAAATTTAATTTATTTTTTAGATATGCTACGTGAAAAAAGCTATGTGAGATCAACAGGGCTCACCAAACAGGAAATAAAGCTTCACCTGCAGTACCTTGACTGGAGGAGATGATAGAAGATCCAGGGGAGGGTACTCTAGGCTGTTTGAGCAGACAGGAAGTAACTGGAGGTGACAAGCCCTCCTCTTCCCGTTTCTTGCAGTCTGGTAGTCCATATTCTCTCTGTGCTCTGTCACTTTGTTCCATTTCATCTCCATCCCACTCTCTCTCTTTCGACTCAAATCCCATGACCTCTTCATCTTTCACACCATCCTCCCTCTTCATCCCCTCACTCTGTCTCTCCCCACCTTCCTCCTTCTCTTCCTTTATGTTGGAGAGAATGAGTTCTTCCTCCCTGCTCATCCCATATCCATTCTTCCTCTCTATACTCTCCTCTACTTCTTCACTTTTAATCAAGCTGGATCTAAACCCAACCACTCTGTAATATGTGCTGTCCATCACAGGCTCTGTCTTCATGTTTTCATCTGAAGAGGTGGGGCTTAAGAGTGAAGCACATAATCTGATTGGATATTTTCTTCAGTGAGCTCTGTGGAATCCACCAATCTTCTAAAAGGAGGGAGAGGGGACAGTTGGTCATGGAGTGAAAAGTTTCTGAGAAGAGAAACTCTCCAACATAAAGGAAGAGTTTCTCCATTTTTCGTCAAGCATTTGTGGAAAGAAAAACTATTTTGGAATTTCAAAAACACAGGTGAGGACCCCCAAGTCTGTTTTGTGTTACAAAATAAGAAACCACGGTCGGCCTGCAACTTGGGGTTAAAATTAAAAGAGTAAGTTTTAACAAGTATTCAATGTCTAATCTGGTGCCAGTTAAGGAGTAAAGATATTCCTTTCATGCCTGTGGGGGGGGGGGGTGCAGAAATAGACAGGATTCCTATGGTATGATTAAATGGAGCAGGCCACTTAATGCAATATTGTGTGGACTCTACGAAGGTCTGCGTCTGCTATATGAAATTACACAGCCTCTCTCCTGAAGGCGGTAATCTAAAAACTATTTATCCGACACTGAGCTAAAACAAAAACTTGTTTATAAATCTCTGAAAAATATGTACACATCTTTATCTTGTGTTTAATTAACAATATTAGTGCCAGAAAGTGTGACTGCACAAGGGCCCGTCCCTTCCTGAATTTAACTCATTGAATAGAGTTCCATTCAATCCCTGAGTAAATGTGAAACAATAGTACCCAATGTGCGTAATCAATAAATGGCATGTATTAAATATTAAAACACACACACACACACATACCAGAGAAGGGATCACAAACTCTAATCCAGAAGGGCCAAGTTGTCTACTGGTTTTCAAAGTGTACAAAACAATGAGGGTAAGGCAGTGCCAATAATATAGACTCAAAACACACAACGATTCCGCTTGATTGTGCCCAAAACAACCCCTCCTGAAACTCTGCTTGTGCTGTTTTCCACTGCCACTGACGCGACCTCTATGCAGTACAATGTCTCTTCAATATAAGCGAAATGCAACAGAATTTACCAATAAAATGTACGATACAATTCCTCGAAACTGGTTTCTTCTCTTTCTTCAACCTCATCACATATAGGCAGTTGTTTTAAGGCACTTCTAATAAGTCAACACTGTATTGGCAACGAACAACGTTGAAATGACCACGGCACGAACAAATACACCGCTCATTTTCAGATCACTGAGTTATTAATATACCCTATCAAACATTCAAAATACTCCCAAAACACATTGGTACACAGACAGATTTAACTAGAAACATTACAAAATACGCGGTTAGATGTAGGCAGTTTCCTGTACAAAAAAAGCAAACCATCTTTTCATGCCAACGCGTCGTTCAAAGGTGTTTCGCATCATCACCAGCTGCTAATTACGCGCCAGCTCTCTTAACATGTAAAATAGCTACACTGAAATCAACACTTGGGCGCTGCAGCAAGGCATTTATCATATACCACTCATCAAACCAGTTAAAACGGGCTTCACACCAAACAAAACAAGAGATGTAGGCCCGGTTTCGTAACCAGATTAACCATAGGCACAGTCTAAACTGAGTTTTGCATAGAGAATCTCCATTCAAAATTGAAATTAGTCGAGGACTCGACTTAATTTGTTGTCTGCGAAACATACAGCCACTAAAAAAATGTTTGCAAGAAAATCTACGAGTATGTGTAACGCTAATCCTCACACACACCGGACAGCATACATACTAGGAAACCTTAGCGTTTCATATCAACGGGCCCACTCAGCACATCGCCGGAAAACTTGTCCTACAGATGACAACAAAAATTATGTCTGATCTCACCTCTGTACGGCTGCAGTTGCTTCCTTGCGGCGTTAAATCAAGTTGACAATTCGTGGCAACATACATTTACGAAAATAAACACTAACGAAGTTACGATGAGACGTGAGGGTTAGCTTCCGTGAACATATCGATTACTGAAAGAACAATGAAACACTTCCGGTTTGAGGTGTTCAAAGTAAAAGCTGCTTTACATACATTTTTTTATTCTTATAAGACTCAGAAACATGGACTGCACGTAAATCGTTCTGGATAAGAGCAGTTAAATTCCCAAATGTGGGCTATAAGCATGCTGTTTACGAGTTCGGAAAAAAAAATTACTTGCCAATCCACATCATGCAAAGAAACGCACACCGTCGGATCTTCTAATGAATGGGTTTCATCCGGTTGTTTTTGACGCAACAAGGCGCAATACTGCCCTCCACCGTCAGGAAACGGTAGCACGAAAAGTTCAGAACTAAAAGCCCCTATCAGCGGATATAGGCCAGTAGAGTGCAAGAAAATTTGAGTTTTCTTCGGTGTCTGGATGGTGATGATGGTGCTTGCCCAGACTGAACAGAGATTCCAAAGGAAAGGAATCAATTCCAAGACCTGATGGATCTTTGATAAGGTGTTTCCTCTCTTCTCCCACAAGTAAGCATAACATGCGGGACTGCCTCCATTACGCTACATTCACACAGCCCTTTGGGTTCTTTCCGGCTGTTTCCCAGGCAACCGGCAAGCCCACAGCGGCCAAACCGCGAACAGGTCAGTTTGACCGCATCTCTTCTCTCACATCCCACATATACACTTCCCCTTTTAACTGATTGTCGGATAGAGAACCACTCCTCACCAAGTCTCTGCATGATCTTATTGTACCATTCTAATCTGCCTAATAATAATGCCTTAACACCTATACCCAAAAGAGTGTGCAGTATAGTCGTTGGATAGCTGGTCTTTTTGCTCAGATATTGCATTTTTGATTCCAAGATGTACTCTTGAGAAAGGGACCAAACCCAGATTCCTCAGTAAATCAAGGATGGATTGTGCTGTTTAGAAACAGTAAGATGTGTATCAGAATATTTGCTAAGGACATAAAACTGTGTTTGAGAAGGAGTATGGAATACTGCTCAGGTTCTGTACAGAGTGAGGAAGTGTATAATGCTGCTCAGGTTCTGTACAGAGAGAGGGAGTATAGAATACTGTTCAGGTTCCATACAGAGAGAGGGAGTGTAGAATACTGCTCAGGTTCCATACAGAGAGAGGGAGTGTAGAATACTGCTCAGGTTCCGTACAGAGAGAGGGAGTGTAGAATACTGCTCAGGTTCCATACAGAGAGAGGGAGTGTAGAACACTGCTCAGGTTCGTAAGGAGGGAGGTAGATACTGCTCAGGTTCCGTACAGAGAGAAGGAGTGTAGAATACTGCTCAGGTTCCGTACAGAGAGAGGGAGTGTAGAATACTGCTCAGGTTTCGTACACAGAGAGGGAGTGTAGAATACTGCTCAGGTTTCATACACAGAGAAACAGTATAGAATACTGCTCAGGTTTTGTACAGAGAGAGAGAGTATAGAATACTGTTCAGGTTTTTTACAGAGAGAGAGAGATAGTATAGAATACTGCTCAAGTTCCATAGAGAGAGAGAGAGAGTATGGAATACTGCTCAGTTTCCGTACAGAGAGAGGCAGTATAGAATACTGCTCAAGTTCTGTACAGAGAGAGGGAGTATGGAATATAGTTTAGGTCCAATATAGGAAGAGAGGGAGTAATAAGATAAATGTTGTTCATTACTGTGTCTCTTAGAAATGCCCCTTCTAATTCGATTAGGTAGCCCAGCCTCCTCCGTCATTCAGACAGTGAAATGGGTGTCACGGGGACGAGGACAGGAACAGAGGCCCGTTTCAGGGCCCCTGGGGCTGAGCGTGAGGGCAGGAGGACGGGGAGGCTCCAGCACCGCCTGGCTTCTCCTGCTCGGATCTCCGCACTGGATCGCCTGATATTTCCAACTCACGAGATTCTGGGATTTTATAAATTATTATTATTTTATGTCAAGAGGATTTCAGTGGGACCTGCTGTTTGACGGACTGGTAACAGATGTGACATGCCTCTCTGTCTTGCTGTTGTTGAGGGTGTGGTGGTGCTCGTGGTAGAGGGGACGTCATGTTTGGTTGTGTGTTTGTGTTTAGATTTACTTTGTTGTGCGTTGCATGAAAACATCAATGCAACACTGTAACCAGTGTTAAAATAACATTAGTGCAACACTGTAACAGTGTTAAAATAACACCAGTGCAACACTAACAGTGTTAAAATAACATCAGTGCAACACTGCAACAGTGTTAAAATAACATCAGTGCAACACTAACAGTGTTAAAATAACATTAGTGCAACACTGTAACAGTGTTAAAATAACATCACTGCAACACTAACTGTGATAAAATAACATTAGTGCAACACTGTAACAGTGTTAAAATAACATTAGTGCAACACTGTAACAGTGTTAAAATAACACCAGTGCAACACTAACAGTGTTAAAATAACATCAGTGCAACACTGCAACAGTGTTAAAATAACATCAGTGCAACACTGCAACAGTGTTAAAATAACATCAGTGCAACACTAACAGTGTTAAAATAATAACATCAGTGCAACACTGTAACAGTGTATTAACGTAATTTCGTTTTGCGCTTGGAGGGTACTGATCCGTGCTAACGGTGTGGAATGGTGGGACGCATTGCTGGTTCCAGTCCCAAGAGGGGCAACAGCTTTTGTGTTGAAAACATGTTCCTCAGACTCCGCTTGGCTCAGAAACGCTCTCAGCTGCACAGCTGTGGTCATGGGAGAATTTGTGCTCTGCCGCGCAAGTACGTCTGCTGAGGGACCAGACCGATCCTTGTTTGCCAGTGATCTGCTGCGCTCAGTTCCCTGTGCAAGCTGACAGAGTCTAACGCCAAAACAGAAAGCAGCCAGCTCTGACCTGCATGGTCAGGAAGTGTAAAACCTGCAGGAGGGGGCGGGAGGCCGCTCCTGAGCCAGGATTAAATTTTGAGTAAATCGGAGTTAAATGTGTGTCCCGGGCCTTGCAGACGCACGGGCGCGGTTGCTGAAGGAGAGGTGGCGATCTCTTGCCCTGTCTGCTCTTCTCTGCCGAGGGGAAAGTCTGCGGCCTGGTCCACATGAACCTTGACCCTTTCAGCACTCGAACGTCTGACATGATTCGTGGTGAGTTGACCTTCAGCTGTCACTCACAGGAGACTGAAACCTGCCCCCCCCCCCCCCATGCTCCCCCTTAAATGTGTGAACAGGAAATGACACCATCACATGATATTAGGCTTCCTGCATCTGAGACCTTTGACCCCTGCAGTATTGCACCTTCTCAGTGTTTCTCTAGTTTTCAAGATGATGGAGATATGAACTGCTTGCGTTGTCTGTGTCTCTATTTTTTCACCTTCTGTTCTTTTTCTCTGCGATTCTCCTTCCTTTCCCCTGTTTTTTTTTTTTTAGGTGTGGTGGTTTTCTTTTTCCTCACACAAGCCCTCGGGGCTGAGATGGGGACCACAGGCAATCTGAAAGAAATCGTCATCGGACGCTGCTACAACTATGTGACTCTGGTTCAACCTAATTCCAGGTAAAATGTTGGAAGGGGAAACAGCCCTTGGTGAGGAAGTCTGTCCAAGAGGAAACTACACATTCAAAAAATGTTGTTATTATGTGACCAAGCAGAACCAAATTATTCCGAAAAAAAAAGGTGTGCTAACAAAATCTGCATTATTTTACATTTACGTATATTTGTGTTTCTTTCTGGGTGTATATGTAAATGTACATGTGTGCATGTATGTATGCATTAATTTGTGTTTGTGTGTGCCCGTGCATGTGTGTGCATGCATATGTGTGTTTGTGTTTGTGTGCGTGCATGTGTGTGTGTGTGTGCACAGGTATGACTGTGAGGAAATCTGGAGAGAGTTCCAGGAGGCGGTGTTGAGGAGGACATCATGCAATGTGGCAGTGAGGGACTACCAAAGAATGTTCCATACCATGCCACAGGCCCTGCCCTGTGATAGGGTGAGTGTCTCCATGTTGTCATGGGGACCCCAGTAAGAAGGGCCCAATGTTCTGGCCTTTTCTGGAGTCTCGTGGGTTGAGCCACTGTGTGCAGGGAACAGAAAAACTTTCACCTGACTGGTGGGCATGGTGTAGCTCTCCTCTGATTGGTGCATATGGTGTAATTGGATTGTGATTGATGTATACAGAGTAACTCTTGTTTTTGTTTTTTTTAAATGTAGCTGTCTTTTAATTGGTTTATACAGTGTAACTCTCCTCTGACTGGTTCATAAAGTGTGATGCTCAGTTTCCTAATTCCTGCAGTGTAGCTCTCTTTTGATTGAAGCTCAGTGTGACTGAGTCTATCCTGCATACCACAGATTCCCAGCCCACGCACACACTATCCAGGCCAGTACTGTCCATCTGCACGGTCTCTGCAGACCAGAGGGAGCGTGCACTGTGCAGTTTCATAGCTCATGTTCCTAAGCACTGCAGCGTGCACTGTGCAGTTTCATAGCTCATGTTCCTAAGCACTGCAGCGTGCACTGTGCAGTTTCATAGCTCATGTTCCTAAGCACTGCAGCGTGCACTGTGCAGTTTTTAAGGGCTGTTTTACAGGTGAGCACTGTGCAGTTTTTAAGGGCTGTTTTACAGGTGAGCACTGTGCAGTTTTAAGGGCTGTTTTACAGGTGAGCACAGTGCAGTTTTAAGGGCTGTTTTACAGGTGAGCACTGTGCAGTTTTTAAGGGCTGTTTTACATGGTGAGCACTGTGCAGTTTTAAGGGCTGTTTTACAGGTGAGCACTGTGCGTTTGGAAGGGCTGTTTACAGCTGGGCACGTGCAGTTTTACAGGTGAGCACTGTGCAGTTTTAAGGGCTGTTTACATGGTGAGCACTGTGCAGTTTTAAGGCTGTTTTACATAGGTGAGCACTCAGTGCGTTTTAAGGCTGGTTTACAGGTGAGCACTGTGCAGTTTTAAGGGCTGTTTTACAGGTGAGCACTGTGCAGTTTTAAGGGCTGTTTTACAGGTGAGCACTGTGCAGTTTTTAAGGGCTGTTTTACATGGCTGTTTGTGCTCAGGTGAGGGACCGGGCTCTCTTCTGTTCTCCCTGTTCTCCAGCTGCTGTTCTGGAGCAAAACCCACAAGCTTGTCCACAGCTACTCCGCGGTCACCCGCCATTTCTGGACCCTGGAAGACACGCTTGCGGGCTACCTGTTCAACGACCTCGTCTGGTGTGGGCAGGACGACGGGGACCGAGGTACGGGCTGACCTTCCTCTCTTCGAACGGTGTTTCATGGACAAGTACGCTGATGAATTTTTAATATCGTAAGCGTTTAAAGATTTCGGTTTTTTTTTAGTGCTTGACAGCGAGTCCTGAATGCTGAAAAGATGCATTTTTAAAGGTGTGTGGAGTTCACAGAGAGGGGTCATGATTACCAGTGTTCTCACACCACAGATGTTCTATTTGCAAACCAGATGGTCAGCTCCTGCTGTATGTTTTCTGTTTCTCAGAGGTTACCCATGTGTCTCCATGGGAAGTTCTGGTCATACTTGCGCTGCTATGCTACATATGCATGTTCTACGTTCCCCCATTACCCCTTTGAGGAATATTATTTTTTGTAAGCCAAATGAGTTTGTAAGCCAAAAGAGTTCGAGTTTCAGCAGTAGCAGAGACGGACATTTCCATACGAGGAATATGGAGGTGACCGTCTCTTGCTACCACAGTCAAAACATACACAGAGCGGAAGCCGTAAGACTGGCTGAGCACCCTCCTCCAGACATAGCTGAGTCAGCTCCAGCTCTCTACCTGTCCCCTTACCTGACAGCACCACCTGTTGGCCCTCCAACTCAACTCCCATCATCAACAGAGCCATCCTTGCCCTGCTTCAGTTACATAACGTAATTGGCATTTATGCGCCGTCATTTTCTTGCTCATCCATCCATCCATTCTTCCATCCATGAATGCATTATCTAAACCTGCTTATCCTGGGCAGGGTCGCAGGGGTGCTGGAGCCTATCCCAGCATGCATTGGGCGAGAGGTACCAGCCAGCAGCAGATGGGCTCCGCCTGCTGAGTCAGGTTCTGCTCAAAGTTTCTTTCTGGTCACAGGGTTCAATTTTAGTTCCTGCCCAATGTGGTCAACCTGTGTGAACCATCCTGTGTATTCCCTGTGGAAGCAAGCTTCAAAAAATGTAAGAAATTCTCACTTCCTCCTGCAAACATTCATCCAGCACACAGAACACAAAGCTTACAGATCCATAGACTATACATTTTATCCAGCTGATCTGGACCAATTCACAGAGAGTATGATGGACTGTAGACTTCAACCAACCAAACTGGACCAATCCAGAGAGAGTATGATGGACTGTAAACATTACTCAACCAATCCAGAGAGTATGATGGACTGCAAACATTACTCAACCAATACAGTGAGAGTATGATGCAAGTGAATTTGAACACTGGCACTCGTGTCCTCTCCTATAACATCATGCGTCATGGCGGGCATATGATAGGATTTCAATTTAACGATGAAATGCAATCGAGCTCTTGCTCAATGTGATTGGCTTGTGAACACTGCTCAGTGATGTAATGGTGCATTGCGGGAAACGGGCAGATGGCACAGCTTTGCCTTTACAGTGTACTATCATCTCAGAACACAAGGGGTTAATTTAAAATGTCTGACGGAGTACATTCCGCAGAGTGAAATGTGACTTGTCGGACAAGTGAGAGGAGGGAGAGTTGGGGGGGGGGGGGGTGATAAACAGTGAACAGTGCTTGTGGAAAAGCCTGAGACAGCTGAAAGCTGGCTGCTCCCTGAAGGATCCTTTGTCTTGAGCCCAGGTCTTCTGTGTATCAGGCAAAAATGTACAAGCCAGAATCCACATCCTGTGCATCTGGGCTTTTGTGTGTGTGTGTGTGTGTGTGTGTGTGTGTGCAGCTGCTGCTGCTCAGCTGGGTTCTGATCGGCTCAACCTAGATCCACACTGCAGCCAATGAGAGCGCATTCTCATATGCTGTAAGCAGCGAATGAAAGCGTTCTCATATTCTGAAAGAAGCCAATGAGGACTCTTTCTCATAATTGGAAGCAGCCAATGAGGGCTCTCTCTCAGAATGTGGAAGCAACCAATGAGGGCTCTGATTCATAATTGGAAGTGGCCAATCAGAGCTCTTCAGGTAGCTCTCTAGGGACAGCTTTGCTTCTCTGTGGTGTCACTCCGTTTTGATTGGTGGATAAAATGCAGCAGTACTCATATAGCTGCGATACAAAGCCATCACATACAGCTGCGATACAAAGCCATCCCATACAGCTGCGATACAAAGCCATCACATACAGCTGCGATACAAACCCATCACATACAGCTGCAAAACAGACCCATCCCATACAGCTGCGAAACAAACCCATCACATACAGCTGCGAAATAAACCCATCACATACAGCTGCGAAATAAACCCATCACATACAGCTGCGAAATAAACCCATCACATACAGCTGCGAAATAAAGCCATCACATACAGCTGCGAAATAAACCCATCACATACAGCTGCGATACAAAGCCATCCCATACAGCTGCGATACAAAGCCATCACATACAGCTGCGATACAAAGCCATCCCATACAGCTGCGATACAAAGCCATCACATACAGCTGCGATACAAAGCCATCACATACAGCTGCGATACAAAGCCATCACATACAGCTGCGACACAAACCCATCACATACAGCTGCGATACAAAGCCATCCCATACAGCTGCGATACAAAGCCATCCCATACAGCTGCGATACAAAGCCATCACATACAGCTGCGATACAAACCCATCCCATACAGCTGCGATACAAACCCATCCCATACAGCTGCGATACAGCTGCGATACAAACCCATCCCATACAGCTGCGATACAAACCCATCCCATACAGCTGCGATACAAAGCCATCACATACAGCTGCGATACAAACCCATCCCATACAGCTGCGATACAAACCCATCCCATACAGCTGCGATACAAACCCATCCCATACAGCTGCGATACAAACCCATCCCATACAGCTGCGAAACAGAGCCATCACATACAGCTGCGATACAAAGCCATCACATACAGCTGCGATACAAAGCCATCCCATACAGCTGCGATACAAACCCATCACATACAGCTGCGATACAAAGCCATCACATACAGCTGCGATACAAAGCCATCCCATACAGCTGCGATACAAAGCCATCACATACAGCTGCGATACAAAGCCATCCCATACAGCTGCGATACAAACCCATCACATACAGCTGCGATACAAACCCATCACATACAGCTGCGATACAAAGCCATCCCATACAGCTGCGATACAAACCCATCACATACAGCTGCGATACAAAGCCATCACATACAGCTGCGATACAAACCCATCACATACAGCTGCGATACAAACCCATCCCATACAGCTGCGATACAAAGCCATCACATACAGCTGCGAAATAAACCCATCACATACAGCTGCGAAATAAACCCATCACATACAGCTGCGATACAAACCCATCCCATACAGCTGCGATGCAAACCCATCACATACAGCTGCGATACAAACCCATCACATACAGCTGCGATACAAAGCCATCACATACAGCTGCGATACAAACCCATCCCATACAGCTGCGATACAAACCCATCCCATACAGCTGCGAAACAGAGCCATCACATACAGCTGCGATACAAAGCCATCACATACAGCTGCGATACAAACCCATCACATACAGCTGCGATACAAAGCCATCCCATACAGCTGCGATACAAACCCATCACATACAGCTGCGATACAAAGCCATCCCATACAGCTGCGATACAAAGCCATCACATACAGCTGCGATACAAAGCCATCACATACAGCTGCGATACAAAGCCATCCCATACAGCTGCGATACAAACCCATCACATACAGCTGCGATACAAACCCATCCCATACAGCTGCGATACAAACCCATCCCATACAGCTGCGATACAAACCCATCCCATACAGCTGCGATACAAAGCCATCACATACAGCTGCGATACAAACCCATCACATACAGCTGCGATACAAACCCATCCCATACAGCTGCGATACAAACCCATCCCATACAGCTGCGATACAAAGCCATCACATACAGCTGCGATACAAAGCCATCACATACAGCTGCGATACAAACCCATCACATACAGCTGCGATACAAACCCATCCCATACAGCTGCGATACAAACCCATCACATACAGCTGCGATACAAACCCATCACATACAGCTGCGATACAAAGCCATCACATACAGCTGCGATACAAAGCCATCACATACAGCTGCGATACAAACCCATCCCATACAGCTGCAATACAGCTGCGATACAAACCCATCACATACAGCTGCAATACAGCTGCGATACAAACCCATCCCATACAGCTGCGATGCAAACCCATCCCATACAGCTGCGATGCAAACCCATCCCATACAGCTGCGATGCAAACCCATCACATACAGCTGCGATGCAAACCCATCCCATACAGCTGCGATACAAACCCATCCCATACAGCTGCGATGCAAACCCATCCCATACAGCTGCGATACAAAGCCATCCCATACAGCTGCGATACAAAGCCATCACATACAGCTGCGATACAAACCCATCCCATACAGCTGCGATACAAAGCCATCACATACAGCTGCGATACAAACCCATCCCATACAGCTGCGATACAAACCCATCCCATACAGCTGCGATACAAAGCCATCCCATACAGCTGCGATACAAACCCATCCCATACAGCTGCGATACGAACCCATCCCATACAGCTGCGATACAAACCCATCCCATACAGCTGCGATACGAACCCATCCCATACAGCTTTGGGCAATAAAAAGCGGAGCCTCCCATTCTGTGGAGCTGAGCAGGGAAAGCCGGTTATGCGAGCGGAGAGCTTAAAGGTCGAGCGCTGCAGGGCTCGGGGGAAGTCGTGACCTGTCTGTCGTGTCCTGCCTCTCCCGTCTCCACCCGCCCACAGTTCGCCACCTTGGCGTGTGGGAACATAACCGTCCTGCTCAACGGATCCGTCCCAAACGCCTTCAGCCGGGACAGGTGAGTCACAATTACTGCTCGGTTTGCTCCGTCTCTCGCCTCGCTGCTCTGTAAAGCGTCTTTGTGACAGTTCTCTGTAAAAAGCGCTATAGAATAAAATTGAATTGAATTGAACTGTATGACCAAGAGGCTGCAGTTCCCTTCACTTCCCTGGTGGGGCGCTGTAGCACTCGCCTTTATGGTTTTTCAGGAGTTATAAATTGCTGTTCTACAAATCAATGGCACGTAATGTAAACACTTCGCATGATGCTGTGATGGGAGCGTTTCCGAAGTAACGTCGTAACCCCTGGCGATAAGGCGTTCTTCCTTGCTGCAGCATGTTTGGAAGCGTGGAGCTGGACAACCTGAACCCTCGCATGGTGAACCATGTCAACATCAAGGTGGTGGCCAACCTGGAGGGCCCCTTCCTGTGGGTACCGCTCTCTCTGCCCCATATCTGCAGGCCATCCCAGTGTGCTAGTGTGGGCTGGGGGTATCTCTGCACCAACAGCATAGCTAGAAACATGCAGCTGGGCTTAAATAAAACTGTGGGCTAAACCCTGCCTAGGAGGGCATTCACAGTTGGGTGTGGTGTTTCACTCGAGATAAATTGGTGAGCCTGGGCGCTATTTAGGTGGCCGTGGCCCACCCTGTGTTCAATCTGTGGCAGCAGTGTAGCTCAGTGGGTAAGGAACTGGGCTTGTAACCGAAAGGTCACAGGTTCGATTCCTGGGTAGGACACTGCCGTTGTACCCTTGAGTAAGGTACTTAACTCGCATTGCTTCAATATATATCCAGCTGTATAAATACATACAATGTAAAATGCTGTGTAAAAGTTGTCTAAGTCGTTCTGATTAAGAGCGTCTGCTAAATACCTGTAATGTAAAGTGTTATTAGGTGTGTGAATAACAGTGTAAAGTGTTATTAGGTGTGTGAGCAACAGTGTTAGTAGTAGTGTGAGTAACAGTGTAAAATGTTATTAGGTGTGTGATTAACAGTGTAAAGTGTTAGTAGGTGTGTGAGTAACAGTGTAAAGTGATTTTCTGTCTCTTTAGGGAATCATGCTCGCAGGGCTCTGTCCTGGACCTCATAAAAATCCTGAGTCGTCGAGGATTCCGCTGGACCTGCAGTGACAGCGATGTGTGAGTAGAGCCCTCAGGTGCATGCCCTACACCGTACACCCTACCCTACCCCCTACACCCTACCCTGCACCCTACTGTACCCTAACCCCTACACCCTACCCTGTACCACTGCACCCTACCCTGTACCCTTCCCCTTAACCACTACACCCTACTTCCTCCCTCCTACCCTGTACCACTGCACCCTACTCTATATAACTGCACCCTACCTTGTACCGCTGCAGGTGCTCTCTTAGATAATTAGACACACACTGTAAACTGTCCAGTGTTAAGTCAACCCTAACAGTGTACATTCGAGTTCAGTAGGCACCATATGTACTCTGTAAGAGTTGATGTAACACTGCGCATTTTACTGTGTACACCAGTAAGCTCGTTCTCCACAGGACCCTGAAGATTCTCCAGTGCATGCAGAACCCCAGGCAGTCCTCCTGCCAGACATGCAGCAACAGCCTGCTGCGTGGACACTGAGAGCATGGAGAGAGCGCCCTCTACAGGAACGGAGGCCACAAACAGCACGTTTTTCACACAGTGAATTTGTGACAGATGTATATATAATTTACCACAGAAAATTATGTAAATATTTTATTAATTATTACTAACTGACATAAGAAATTATTTAATAATAATTAGTTCATGATTAGCACTGAATTAATAATTAATAATTTGTTTGTTGTGAATTAGGGTGGGATTCCATAGCCGTGTTTTATTTTAGTAATGCAATTTGAGAACGCTCCATTTCTAACAGCGCTCTGTTAAATGAAAGGCAGAAAGGTGTGCTCTTTCTTTCTGTGATGGCCCGATTTAAGCGATTAAATGCACCAGCCTGTCAATGTGTTTATAATGTGTATATACTCATAAGCTGTTCCTAGCAGCCAGCCACTGCCTGTTGATTTAAAAAAAATGTCATACTCTTGTTACTGTTGCTACAGTTGCTCATGGTATTGGCGGTCAGTAGATAGCACCGGAAAACGGTGTGTAAATGCGTGAGATGTGTGTGGAAATGGTAGAGGTAGAGGAGTGGTGGAAAGGCGTTGGTAGATGGTAGAGGAGAGCAGTGTGGAAATGGCGGTTGGTAGATGGTAGAGGAGAGCAGTGTGGAAATTGCGGTTGGTAGATGGTAGAGGAGAGCAGTGTGGAAAAGGCCGTTGGTAGATGGTAGAGGGGAGTGGTGTGGAAATGGCGGTTGGTAGATGGTAGAGGAAAGTGGTATGTAAATGGCGGTTGGTAGATGGTAGAGGGGAGTGTTGTGGAAATGATGGTTGGTAGATGGTAGAGGGGAGTGGTGTGGAAATGGTGGTTGGTAGATGGTGGAGGAGAGCAGTGTGGAAATGGCGGTTGGTAGATGGTAGAGGAGGGTGGTGTGGAAATGGCGGTTGGTAGATGGTAGAGGAGAGCAGTGTGCTTGGCTTCATGGCGGTGTTGTCCGTTGTACAGGAATTATCACCCTTTTTACAGGAAGTATCACTTTAGGAGAGGGCACAGAGAGATGACTCGGCAGTCAAGAATATATTCATAAAAAAGCAAATAAAGCATTAATTCAATTTTGTGAGAAACCATTTTATGACAATACTCAAGATAATTGTTTCACCTAATGACCTCATTTTTTCAATATTCATATGAATATTTACATATTGAAATTGCCTCAATCTCTTGTCCATACAGTTTCCAGTGGACTACAGTCTGGAATACTTCGTATTGGGAAGTTACCCGTCTAACAGGAAGTATTGCCTGTTGTAGTCACACCCGGTTATGGTTTCTTTGACCCTTGTCAAGGCAGATGACTACTCTGTCAGAATTGCATTCACTTGAAATTCCTCAGAGACGTATCTGGTGTATCAGTATGTTACGCCACAGGACTGCCGTGCCACGATAACCGACGCCAAGGCCGAACACGTTTAAAAACACCACAGCGTCCTTTCGCAAAAAAAAAAAAAAAAGTAGGTCGGTATATTAAGACACGGTACAACCAGAGAACTCACGTAGGAAGGGCGAAGCCAGCAGCACAGACCCGTGTCCCTCAGACCAGAACCAATCTGAGCAGCCTAAAAATTAACCAGGTATTTTGACCTCACTCACAATGAGGACGAGAGAGAGAGAGAGAGAGCGCGAGAGAGAGAGACAGATGAAACAAAAGGGGAGAGAGGGGGGAGGTGAGTCTTCTCTAAAAAAAAAAACTAAAAAGGTGGGAGGAAAAAAAAAAAAAAGGAAAGGACAACTGACCACAGTGCCAACCAGCAGTGTTAAGCGGTTTCATATCAACCACAATGATGAAGGTACATGCGAAAAAAAGGTCAAACACAACAGGACACAAAAGGACAGAAGAACAGAACACAATAGCCTCAGTGTGTAGTGCTGTGTGCCTGCAGGATCAGAGAGAGAGAGAGAGAGAGCGGCTGCCTCAAATCGCCATCTTATACAGCGTGTGTGAGGCTTGCACCCGAAACCCCGAACAGAGCACACGCATCGCCTGTGCGCGCACCCGGGAGACGCCAGCCAGCTAACGCTGCAGCCTGTACCATACACACGACACAAAGCACACTCACACGCCCGCCTCCTGTCTGTGTGCACGGTCACGTCTGTGCCTCTACCCCCCTCACCCCTGTCTGCGCAGTCCGTCTGTGCCTACCCGCCCCATCGTCGTGCACGTTCACGTCTGTGCTCTACCCGCCACCTCCTGTCTGTGTGCAGTCACGTCTGTGCCTCTACCCGCCCACTCCTCGCAGTCGTCTGCTCACCGCGCCCACCTCCTGTCTGTGCGCAGGGTCACGTCTGTGCCTCTACCCCGCCCCACATCCTGTCTGTGTGCAGGGTCACGTCTGTGCCTCTACCCCACCCCACCTCCTGTCTGTGTGCACGGTCACGTCTGTGCCTCTACCCCACCCCACCTCCTGTCTGTGTGCAGGGTCACGTCTGTGCCTCTACCCCGCCCCACCTCCTGTCTGTCGCACGGTCACGTCTGTGCCTCTACCCCGCCCCGCCCCACCTCCTGTCTGTGCGCACGGTCACGTCTGTGCCTCTACCCCGCCCCACCTCCTGTCTGTGTGCACGGTCACGTCTGTGCCTCTACCCCGCACCGCCCCACCTCCTGTCTGTGTGCACGGTCACGTCTGTGCCTCTACCCCGCCCCACCTCCTGTCAGTGTGCATGTTCGCGTCTGTGCCTCACCGGCCACCTCTGTCGTTGCTGCAGTGTCGCTCTACCCCGCCCACCTCCTGTCTGTGTGCACGGTCACGTCTGTGCCTCTACCCCGCACCGCCCCACCTCCTGTCTGTGTGCACGGTCACGTCTGTGCCTCTACCCCGCCCCACCTCCTGTCTGTGCGCACGGTCGCGTCTGCGCCCCATGTACACACAAGGCACGGATTGTAGGAGCGTTCTTGTCTCATGCATTCTTCACATCCTTCACAGATCCCTGTGCAGCACTGTTCCCCTGACAGCAGTGTCCAAGCAATTTGCACTGCCCTGTTTCAGCCTTACTGTCACTGTAGTTGGTCAGGGTGCGTGTGTGTGTGTGCGCATGTGTGTGTGTGCGTGCGTTTGTGCATGTGTGTGCACGTGTGTGTGTGAATGTGTGTCTTAAGTCTGCATAATGCCAAGAGAGTGTTGGGTTTCTTATACATTGTAAAAATTATGCACACATCTTTTTCCAGCTGAGCATGATGATTCTAAGAAATTTTTTTTTTTTTTTTTTTTAATAATTGCCTGGATCCTTCTGAATTTCTCCGCTCCCCTGGGATAAATGCACTTCGTAGCTAAACTTCCGAGATTGTCTCACGCCTACTTCACATCTGGGGGGGAACAACGGCATTCAGTGAAATAGCTCAGCCTGAACGGTGTGAGTTTGAGCATGTTTCATTCCGATTAGAACATGAGAGGGTGAGATAAAGTCAACCTTTTAAAATAATAAATACGATTATGTATTTTTTGTAATTGGATTATGTTAAAAGTCACCTTTAGCCCGCGGGTAAATACCCGCATCTGCTCTTAGCTAAACCAGCGTGGGGAGCAAGTTCTAACCGCGTATTTGCACTTCCGATGTGAGCCGCTGTATTTAGAAAAAAAACCTGTTCCTTTGTGAGTACGTACGGGAACCAGAGATAACACATAAAAACAGATAATCCCTTCGGGTGTTAACACTGCATGACAACACAAATCTCTCCCTCCCTCCCCTCCCCCCCACCCCCGCATAAATTTTTTTTAAAAAATACCACGTTTTATTTTCACAGGACATTCCCATGGAGGAAGAAATAAGAAATCAGGGAGTTCAGAGAGGAAGCAGGAACCCACCTTTAAATTAAATTAACATTAAATCATCTTAATTATAAATATATATTTAAAAACTGCTTATCCTCAAAGGCTTCGATCATAACAAAGACACTGAGGACTGGGCTGAGGTGGCCCTTGGGTTTTAGTGGCGCTAAACAAGTTCTTGTGGCCCCAAAGTGCTCCAACATTCACACACACATTCACATACTCGCGTTGTGAGGACCGGGGGTGGTTGTGGCCTTAAACGACTGCATAGTGTTTATGCCAGCGGTCCATTATTTAAAACCTAACGACCCCCAGCTGTTCCTCTGCCACACTGTTGCAGGTATTAGGATTTCAGGAGAACTGAAATTGATTGTATTGTTGATTGTAGCTACGCGTCCGGGAATTACAAGGACCCCCCACGGGTTGCTGTGTTTTTTTTTTTTTTTTATCTCTGTCGGTATCGTGGATATTAATAGAAGGGCGTGCGCGGTGGCATGTCGCTCATACGCGGGAGAAGAAGCAGAAGAGCCGGCGTTCTGGCGTCTCGCGACCTTTCCCCGTCAGGGCAGCGTGAGTCTGTCGCTATTAATCGCTCCACACGCGACACCCGAGCTCCAGAGGGCCTGACCCAGCCCACTTCGATGTGCCGACGCATGCGAGCGCCTATGAAACCAGCCGCTCGCAGAACGCACAAAGTCATAACACCAGCTGCGCCCGCGAGCACATTTCGCATCGCGGAATCGGGGTTCGGAAATGGATTACGAAGCGTCCGCCACTCAGAGGAGGAAGTGCAGAAGAGCGGTTCTTCTGGGAGTCTGCGTCCTGCTCTTACTGACGGCCGTGGGCGCGTGCCTGGGCGCCGCTTTCGGTCACAGGAGTAGCGGTCCTTCGAACGGGAACTTTAGAACGATATTGATCTCTAAATGCAAAACTTATCTGGGTGAGAAGGGCGAGCACTCAAGGTAAGACTGGGACTCGGGAAAGCCCCGTAGTCCTGTGTTTAACGTTGCTTCTTGATTATGTATCAGTTTAAACTTTTTTTTTTTTTACATAAAAAAAAGTTCCCCCTAGACGTGGCTGTTGCAAATGGCTGTTATGTCTACAGTTATAGCCAAGAAACAGCACCTGTTAAAAAACATTTAGGCTTGGGAAATGTAGCTCTCTCCCTTAAATCGCTCCTTATCGAACCTGCCATGATCCCCGGAATTTCGTGAGCTTACCTTTCCATGGCACAATTAAGCAGGAAATTATTTAAAATCGAAATGAAAAATTCTCACAGAACTTTATTTAAATGTTTTAATTCATGAGCATGAATTAGTGAAACTAGTGGTGCCAATAATTGTGCCACCTATCTTTTTCAGAAATAAAAATAATACTTATTTAAAAAATAAAATAAAAACTTTTCTATTTTTATTAGTATTAAGGAATATGATTTCCCGATTTTGAGTGTACAATACATCTGATTACCTGTGTTTTTAATTTCAACAGCCTTTTTGGTCGTCTTTATCAAGGGTACCAACAATTTAGGCGGTCACTATATGCATTTGTGTGCGTGTGTGTGTGTTTGAGTGTGTATGTGTTTTTAGTATTGACAATTCGCTCAGCAGTCAAAAGTTGATTGAGAAACTTGGTGCTCTCTTAACTTTCTTTATTTCAAGAAAATAGTTTCGCAATCTATGATTTTATGATCATCAATTTAGGTCGTTACTGGTGCATAAATCGATGCTTACACCGCTGTCAGCTCATGTGCTTTTCTTCACAAAACACAACTTGGGGAACTTAATAATATAAGAGCATAATAGCTTAAAATGTCTTCCACCCAGAGAAGATTTTTGATGTTTTATTTAATTTATCCAAGCTTACGCAAATCAAACATAAAGGTAAAGTGTGGCTACAACAGTGAGGGGAGAAAAACAACAAAACATGTTAGCTTTACATTCTGTAGTTTTTATTTCATTAGGAGTGTTCATGGCATACAGTAGTTGAGGAACTCTTTTTTGAATAATAAAATTATTTTTCAGTTTATTATAATTCAGTGTCCCTCAGGTAGGAGTGGTGGTGGAGTTCATACTCTACAGGATGAGTACCTGTGTACATTACAGACATTTAGCAGACACTCTTATCCAGTGACTTACACAACTTTTTACATAGCATTTTTAAAATGTATTTACATACATTACAAAGCAAATTTTTGCCTATGTAACATATAGTTAATTGTTCATTAAACACAGCATGAAAAAGCAAATTAACTGTTGCTAAACGGCATTATTGTTGATGTTATTGTAAAATCAGGACTTTAATGCTCTCAACAATAGCAGTGCCAGTGATTATAATGGTAAACATTTTTGGCATTTTGTTCAGCTTTGGGTTACACTTTCAGTATTAGCCACACCCACTTCCTTTTAAAAAAAATCCAAATACAAATACAAATAATTTTTTGGTTGTAAAATGAAAATAAAATTTTTTATGGGCTTCTTTCATAGGAGGGTATAATTCATGGGTGTTCATGGGTATTTTCATATGAATCATACACTTACAAAATCACACAGAACCTTTATCCTGTGTGAACCTTTGACCTTTGCTGCGTTTGCAAGACTTTATGGAGATTGCCTTCATGCCTGTGTGATGATAATAATAATAATAATAATAATAATAAATACTACATTTTATTGTATACAGTACATAGATCCCACCAAGGCCTTACACTGTAGAGAAATGGTTGAACTAAAATGATCAAAAGGAAGATAAAACTGATGGTTTTATTCACAGTTTCATTTATCCATATGAAAAACACCCAGACAAAATTTCCAGAGAATTGTTTTCTAGTTTTCTTTTAGTGGTTGAGAGGCTTAGGTGCTCATGTTGGATTTTAATGTGCTGGGGACCACTGTGACCACGAGGGTACCAGGGGTCAACAGGAAATGATGTGCCCCTGGGTTTGCTGAACGGGGAATGAGGAAGTGTGCCTTCTCACCGGCTCCCTCTGGTGGTTGCAGTGAGAATACGTGTGAGGAGATGTGGGATGCGTTCTCAGGCGCCTACGTAGGAAAGGACCCCTGCGACGTTCCCATGGAGGCATACGACCCTCTCATCCACGCTGTCAGTGAAAAAGCTGCCTGTAACCGGGTAAGTCCCGCCCACCCCACTGCCTGTAACCCAGTAAGCCCCGCCCACCCCACTGCCTGTAACCGGGTGGGTAAGTCCCGCCCACCCCACTGCCTGTAACCCGGTAAGCCCCACCCACCCCACTGCCTGTAACCGGGTAAGTCCCGCCCACCTCACTGCCTGTAACCGGGTAAGTCCCGCCCACCCCACTGCCTGTAATCACCATCCGTACGAAGTCCCACCCACCCACTGCCTGTAACCGGGTAAGTCCCCCCACCCCACTGCCTGTAACCGTAAGCCCCGCCCACCCCACTGCCTGTAACACCGTAAGTGCCCCGCCCACCCCACTGCCTGTAACCGGATAAGTCCCGCCCACCCCACTGCCTGTAACTGGGTCTTTTCTCATGGTGTATTTCAGATGTTGTTCTGGAGCAAAACGAAAGACATCGTGCATCAGCTCACAGAGGCCAAGCATTGTCTGCTGACCCTGGAGGACACGCTGCTGGGCTTCGTCATGGACGGCCTGACCTGGTGCGGCAAGAACGGCAGCAAAGGTGCGGTTCAGTCAATCAGCTTCAGCTGCAGGGCGATTACATCAGTACACTATCACAGCCAATCAGCTTCAGCTACAGGACGATTACATCAGTATACTACCACAGCCAATCAGCTTCAGCCACAGAACTGCTATATCAGTAAAATATTTTAATGTTTGTGTGTGTGTGTGTGTGTGTGTGTGTGTCCTCTCTCCTTTTCCCCAGAAACCTTCACCACCGGCTGCCCAGGGTGGATGGAGTGTGAGAGGAATCCGGTCCGGTCCTTCTGGAACCGAGCCTCAGCAGCGGTGAGTATCTGACGTACCTGTAACCTGGCCTGTGTCTGGTGTACTTGGCCTGTGTCTGGTGTACCTATACCTGTACCTGGTGTACCTGGCCTGTGTCTGGTGTACCTATACCTGTACCTGTGTCTGGTGTACCTGGCCTGTGTCTGGTGTACCTATACCTGTACCTGTGTCTGGTGTACCTGGCCTGTGTCTGGTGTACCTATACCTGTACCTGTGTCTGGTGTACCTGGCCTGTGTCTGGTGTACCTATATCTGTACCTGTGTCTGGTGTACCAGGCCTGTATCTGGTGTACCTATACCTGTGTCTGGTGTACCTGGCCTGTATCTCATGTACCTGTACCTGGCCTGCATCTGGTGTACCTGCACCTCTAACTGGCATACCTGGCCTGTATCTGGTGTACCTATGCATGGCCTGTATCTGGTATATCCAGCCTGTGCCACATACCTGTGGAACAGACCCACACCTGCAGTGCAGACTCAGATCTCCTGTGTGGGAACTGCTCACTCCTGCCCTCTGTTCACCTGCTGATTCAGGTGTACTGTTTCAGTGACACCTGTGGACAGGTGACCTTTAGGGTCTGTGCCCTGACAAACTGATCAATGTCTTTTACAAACATTAGAGTTTATTACAGTTGAGGCTATAACAGTCTTTGAGTTTGCTGATGGTCGTTATAAAGTTTGTGGGTGTGTGTGTGTGTCATTTACTGTGGTAATTTAAGCCATGTTTTGGCTGTTGCAAAGCTTCCGAAAAGAAAAGAAATCAAGTTCGCCAATTACAGGGTATTTTCTAAAGCATTGTTTGATGGGTTTTTCTTTACATAAGGCTTATAGCAGAACATGGAAAGCTCCAGAAGCCCCACTGTCCAGACTGTTAAAAAAGTTCCTGCTCGGTTTGCCTTCTGAATGGCAATAGAGTTTCTCAAAAGGGCTTTGTTTCTTGTTTCCATGGAGATACCACTTGTTAGCTGATTTATAAACTCCACCACAGCTCACAGAATTTTAAATTTTGTTTTACTTTTAATTCACATTGCCATGACGAACATCAAATATGGCTTTGCATTGTGTTTAACAAAAATAATAAAATGTTAATGTTCAAAGAAGGATGTGGGAAATGTGAGGTTTTAGAGGTTCTGCAGCAGCAGGCAGCCATGTTAAAAGCTTGTGCAAATTCAGGTCAGTAACTGGGAATCACAGCTAAGAAACATAAATATGCAAAATGCATTCACAATCATTTATTTATTCATGCATTGCAGTTTGCCGAGTCTGCTTGTGGCGAAGTCACCGCGATGCTAAATGGATCAATAAACACACCTTTTAATACCAACAGGTAAGGGTGGCATCACCTGTGCTGGAACATTCCACTGCAGGGCAGTTACTGCCTCCGACTCACCCTCAAAGATCTAGCCCGAAGCAGCCAGAACTCGATCAGAACCATTCAGATCCAAGCGTAAATAAATCTAAAGTAACGTAATGTAGCCCAACACTGAAACTACAAAAACCACACTGCACTGCTAGCAAAGAGCTAGGAGGCTTCCAGAGGACGCTTTGATGAGGATACATGACCTCATCCTTTGTGAAAGTATTTTTTCAGAATGCGTGCCGTATAAAAGATCGACCTGTGGATCCACCTCTCCACATCGGTCACGTCTGCCATAATTGATGTGGCTTAAAACTAACTTTCCATTCGCCTGATACATACTGCCTTGATTCCTTCGTCCTCGTGTCTCTTCCTTCCTTTGCGTCCTCCGTTGGGTGGAGCTAAAGAGCGTGGAGAGGCCGTGGGGAAGGGAGTGAAAATAAGCGACTTGAATGAACCCACTGATGAGGATGATGGTGAAGAAGTGTATTTTGTTTGAATTGCCAGTTTCCCTTGATCGGTTTTTAAGTTTTCAAAACATATTTCTGCCTGCCCCCCCCCCCCCAGCATATTTGGCAGCATTGAAGTCAAGAAGTTTAGTTCCCCCAAAATGAGGGCCTTGAATGTCATCCTGGTGACCAGAGGAAATGACACGTAAGCTCCTCCCCTCACATCCTGGTGCAGCGCTGTAAGCGGTCCTCGGTGTGTGTTCCTGACTCGACACTCACGTGGTGACACGTGTGGAATCCGGGATGGTCATCACTCCCTGTTGCACGTAGAATTCTGTGGCCGTTTTTCCTGATTACAGGCAAGACACTTGCCACAGATTCAGGGACCATATTGGTATCTGTACACTCGCTGAGTATTAATAACACACACACACAGCCGTACATTTCAGTGAATTCTAAAATAATAATTCTTTAAAAAATTGTGAACATTGTATTTTATATAGCGCTAAAAAATGATAATATATACATTTCCACATTTCTATGATAACACTGATATTCTACATTCGGAAACCTATTCAACAACATTATAAATTCTGTAGGTAGGGCTTCTAAAGGGGCTGAGAGTTAACCAGCCTGGCGAACTCCTTCAGTGATGTGATGTTTTGTGTAAAATGTCAACCTTGCTGTATTATTGGAAAAGCCCAGATTTCAGGCCCAACTACCTGTTCATTTCCCAAAGGACAAACTGTGAAAATGACTCTCTACAAAGTCTGCAAGGTACCCTGGACCCAAACCTCAAGTACACCTGCAAAGAGGTTCAAAGGTGAGGACGGGGGGGGGGTCTGCCAATCAAATGCCTTTTTGAAAGCGGTGCTGTGGCCAATCACAGCCATTCGGCAGCCAGTCAGACCCGTTTCAGTTCAGCACCCGTTCCTGATCCTCATTTCTGCTTTTTCTCTTCCCCCTGAACCAGGTCGAAAATATTGGATTGCATCTCCGACCCCGACAAGCCCTGCGGTGACTGCTGGTGACCTAGCCCAATGAGGAGTGTGAGGGGGCGGGGCCTCGCAGTAGCTTGTCCAATCAGAATGTCTAATTGAGGAAAGTAGCTGTGGGCTGCTGGTGGGGGAGTGTAACGTGGCTATGGGTCAGCTTGTGCTTGCTGACTGGTGGGGTCCTCTGTACACACAGCCACTAACAGAGTAGTATAACATTTACTAGAAATAATTCCAAGAGATCCAATGAAAGAAATGTAACCACAAGGTCAAAGGTCACTGATGCTGTAGCAGGAGGTTTAGATCCTGTATGTTCTAAGAAGTTTGTCTTTTTTTAAAATAAACTATGGAACTAAGTTTTTATATGCTGTTCATATTTGTAAAATAATCATTATAACTAATTATTATAACTATTTTTGTCCAATGGAATTTCAGTGGTCTAGCTGACCAGTCTGAGTGCTTCTTCCCTCTTCTGCTCGATTTCCATCTGGGCCTTTCTAGAACCTTTGTAATGACAAACCACTGAGTCTCACACACTGTTCTTAGTGGACTGAATCCTCTGGGGGGTCCTCCTCCGGTCTCATGCAATAAAAATAAAAATAATAAATTTCCTCGGACATAAAAGCACTTGCAGTATCTCGGAGTATAAATAAGAGTTAGTGGTAGCGTAAAGACTGAGTTGCCAGAAGATGGCGACATTCAGCGACAAGCGTGCATATTTCAGGGAACGCAGGGATGTTTCAGAAGCGCCTCACAAAGCCGGTTTGATTTAAAGGACGCCGGTTAGATCGCGATGGCATACGGTGAAGCCACACTATACGCGGCGACGGCCGCCTGTCGCCGCGCCGCGTCCCCACAGTCGGCTGTTTGTGGGCGTGTCACCTATTTTTGACAGACAGTTGTGTTCGTTAAATGTTGACCGGGTTTAATATCAAATTCATTGTCCTGTCTGAATAAAAATCATTTTTGCAGTAACCTAGATCTGAAAGATGTTAGTCAGCTGCCTAGCTAGGCTGTTTAATGTAGTATTGTGTCAGGATTACCATAAATACCTGGCTTCGGGGAAGAACAGACATATGAACACCCCAAACCCGCCCCCTCCCCTGCCCCCTTTCATAAACTCACAAACGGTGTACCCCTTTCCTTTCTGATTGACACCAACACCTAACACACCTCTGCGTTTCTCTGAACTTGGAAATGACAACTAACCCCCAGCCTACACAGAAAGGACACACCCACGCACAGACTCCAAAAAAACCCCTTTGACAGTTTGCTGAAACAGTGGACTCTTCAGTCCTCCTGCAAAAGACTGAGTCAGAGGGGAAGGAAACAGTCACACACCAGCCAGCATTTACGGGATTCTAATAGCGATGAACGTTTTTCATAAATCATTTTCAGTACTTCAAAAAAATCAGGTTAAATACGCCAGTCTTTCCCCAGGCAGTTACAAAGCTAAATATAGTTGCATAACGCTGATTTGCGTTTGTGTGTCTCCAGTCAAATGCCTGAAATCCAGAGATTCGCGTTCGATGACGGTTCCAACCGCGTCTCCATAAGGACAAGTAATAATCATTTCAATTACACGACCATGATTTATTTTCTTCACACTCATCAGAAAAACACGGCGCGGCAACATTCCAGTAAACGGACGTGATTACTGGGGATCACTGCCATTTCGAGGCACGAAATTTTCAA
The DNA here is from genome assembly GCF_018555375.3 of Anguilla rostrata. NCBI lineage: Eukaryota > Metazoa > Chordata > Actinopteri > Anguilliformes > Anguillidae > Anguilla > Anguilla rostrata. Next base: position 66,493,682 of record NC_057936.1, read on the forward strand.
GCACTGACATTTGTTCGGCTATTTCAGACCCTTTTCTCGTTGCGTGGGCGGACTCAATGACGACCCGCGCGGCCAAAGGGAATCCTAGGTGCGATGCACGAGCCATCTTGGTGCGTGAGCGTGATGGGGGTTCGACGACATGTTCGTACCAGAAAGATGGCGTAGGCGTCGAAAGGGATTTCCCTTTAAAGTTTTACTTAAACAGACCGCCGGCTGCGCACGAGGGGCGGCTAAAAGTGCAAGGTCGTCTTCTGAGAGTGAAGCATTTCTGTCACTGTTCAATAATGGGTACATTAACGTTTTAATATTAAGGTTGCACCTTATCTAATATTCCACAATTCTTAGGCAATGGGTTTGAACACTTAAACAACCACAATCTCAAATTATGAAACCGTCAGTTGCAAAACTATTTTCTTAAAACAAAGGACGCAACGGAAGCAATTCCAATAGCTGCATTTCTAAAGTATACCGGTTTTTATTATATAGGCTAAGCGGGAAATGCATCAAGGCATAGTACCGGCGCAAAAATCTGCAAGAAAAGCTTCGGATTTTAGCTCTCATTGGAGGGTGTGTGGTTTTGCGAAAAAAAATGTGAAGAGATGCTAACAAATGTTAGCATGTAAATCTTCTAATCCATTTTGGCTTCTGCAATCACAAGTTGGTCATTATTTTGCAAAATAAAAACAAATATGCTGCCCCAGTTTTGCGTGGGCACCTCAGCGGAGACGTTGGTCAGGAAGCGGTCTCTCACATAGCAACACGTCAGCTTCCAGCTGTGTAGAACGCTATGGGTGTCAACGGTTTAGAACACTGAACAGCTGTTTATGACGTAAGCAGCGCAATAAAGGCAAAGGGCGCATATTTAGCACTACACTGACAAAACGCATGCTGTAAATGAAATGAAAAAGGTCATGGGGTGATCAAACAGTTAGCCAAATTTTTTGCAATTAACGGGCCCAGCAAAACGTTCTTCAGACCATCCAAAATTTTAATCCTGGTGCAGCAATTGGTGTGGGTCTGTGCATGTGAGCATAAGAGTGTATGCAAGTGTATGAGTGAGTATGTGAGTGTATGAGTACGTAAGTGTAAGAGCGCGAGTATGAGAGTGTATGCGAGTGAGTGCGAGTTGTTCTCTTGCTCTTCCTTCACAGTGCGAAGGCCCAGTCTTACACAGACGGTGCAGTTGGACTGTGGGAATCAGATTAAGCAGAAGGGTCGCTCTCGCGCGTTGAGGTGGGGAAATCGCGGCTGGCTGAAATCCTTTCTTTCCGGAAGACACTATGGCAGAGCTGCCAGGCACAGCCTGCACTGGCACACCTAGGATTCAGCACCAGACACCGTGTGCAGCTCAGTGTGGTAGCAGGGCATGCATCCTTGAGACAAAAGGCCAGGGACACTCAGCCAGGTCTAGTGTTAGCATTACCATTTATATGCTTCACAAAATGTATTTTTACAGAGAGAGACAATAATAATAAACTGATTAACTGATATATATATATATATATGCCGTGACTACCCTGGAAGGGACAGAAAAGCTGGACACAGGGAGATGCGGAAATTCCAGATATCTCCAGCGTTTGAGGGGGAGGGGGAGAGCAATCAGCAAAACCTTCGTCCGTCACCCTCACAGGATCTGGGCAAAAACAACAAAACTAAAACAAAGACAAAATAAATGAAATAAGGGTCGCTTTTCAGCTGCATACGTCGTACGGGCTCAGGCTCCCTCTCTCTCACTCTCTGTCGTAGGGGATCCCGGTCTCCGACACCTACTGTGAAAAGAAGCACTTAAATCCTGGACTGATTCGTATCATCATCCAGGTGTGTGTCTGCTTAAGCAGTTGGCGTGGTCCTCGAATTGCCCTGAATTCCTCCTGCAAACAGAGCCCTGCCACACACGTCTTGGTCATATGGCCTATACATCCAATGTATATGGGTCCCGGTAACTCTTTTCCAGGCAGAGTAAACTTATGCTTGTAATTGTTCACCATAGTTAGGGGTCGATTGGATCGTGTTAGTCTGGGTCCTCACCCCAGACCTGTTCGCCTTGGGAGACCCTACCGGGGGACATGTAATTCCCCCGACGACATAGCTCTGGGGATCATAAGACCTCGCAAGCCCTTCCGCCACGACAAGGCCACAATCCAGGAAGGGAAAATTTACATACTTACCCTTCAAATGTGCACACCAGAATGACACTACTGCCCCTGGTTTTTCCCATGACTCAGATGAAGTCCTTTCATCAGTAGTAGTTTTGGTGCCATCACACACACTTTCTGAAGGATACACAGACTGGGTTGATCAGGCCCAGAATGAACTGTATAGCTAATCCAATACCCTACCACGGTTTCCGACTGGCTTTTTGAATCCACTCTCAACTCAGATTGCATCTGACGTCATCCATTCAACAATACTTGTTGGCACGTTTTGGTTTTATTCTTCCCCACCACCAGCCCCCTCTTTGGGGGACATCTGTTATTGCAAGTATAGTCTGAGCCAAGTAGTTAATCCACTGTTACACACTCTTCAGCTAAAGCCAGTGTGACACTGTCTTCCACCTGTTCAGCTGTGTTGAAAAAGATCTTGTACTTTGTTTTTCTTGCCCACCACCACCCCCCCATCATCGGAGGACATCTTTGTTATTGCAAGTCTGGCCTGAGCCAAATAGTGGATGAACTATTACTCTTGTGATGTTCCAGTGGGAAAAGGCTAGTCTCCTCTTCATCCACTACCAATTACAGTAAGCCAGTGTGAACCTTGAACAGTGCTGACCTGGAGTGCTTGTCCATGCAGTCCCAGTCCTCAATGTCATCTCAGTCCTTCTCCCCTCTGTCACTGACTGCGTAGTGATGGTTATACCATCTGTGAAGATTCAAGTTTGGATTTTGTTTTAGGTCCCCTGCTTGGTCTTTCTACCAAGCCCACAAGGATGCAGAAGGCAGCTGTGATGAACACCATGCACCTTGTAATCGTGTCCACCCCCAGCCTCTGGTAAAACAGTCACACACTGTAACTCTCATGCTGAACCTTTTAAAAATGTAATTGTTTTTTAAATTTATTTTAAATTTTAAGTTTCTATTGATTCTATTTATTTCTTTTATTTTAATTTTATTAGGGCTAGGATTAGTTAAATATTTTTATTCTATTTATTTATTATTTGTTACTTATTTTATTTACTATTTGTTTATTATTCCTATTTTATTTATTATTCCTATTATTACTCTTATGTTTAACCTACAGAAATAGTTAGATAAGTTCAGGATGAGAGTTACAAGTGTGTGACTGTACTACAAAACAGAGGCTGGGGGTGGCACAGGTACAGGGTGCAGTGTCCATCATAGCTGCGGTTTACATCCTTGTAAACTCTGCAGAAAGACCAAGCTGAGGGCCCAAGACAAACTCCAAGGTGCCACAACCACCAACATGAACCTTCATGTATCCAGCATCCAGTGAAGCTTCTCATCCATGGTCGTCAAACCTGTTTTCCGTGACATGCTCCACAGTGACTGGGAGGGCTCCTGTACAATCCTGCGGCGCCTCTTGGACATGATTCCGGAAACGGCTCTTCATTCCGCACGGTGACCGCCTCACCCCCTTCAACCGGTCTTCTGCCAGCACCTGGTATTCATCACCTGCTGTAGCCAGCCACCCTCTCATACCACGTCAGTACTCAGCCCGGGGGGGGGGGGGATTAGTGTAGCGGAGGCTAGCTAGCCACCGGGGTGCTAATGTCTTGTGTACAGCCATGCTACAATTCACACCACCACTCCAACTCTTTGGAGGACATCTTTGTTTTTGCTGGTCTAGCTCAGGCTTCTGAATGACTTCCGTTTGAATTGGAATTCACTTACCACAAAATTGAGGAAGGAGAGAAGAAAAAAAAAAAAAAAAATTTAACACTGAGGTACCTTCAGAGTAACTAACCTGAGTCTACTTCCACTGGCTAACACTAAGGTTTTTCTTGCCCACCACCACCCCCCCTCTTTGGAGGACAACTTTGTTATCAATGGCTGGCCTGATCCAGGTAGCCGATCCACTCCTCTGCACTCTTCAGTCAAAATATGGTTTGATGCTCTTGCTTTCTCCTGTCTAGCTGTTTTTCCACATGGCCTTGTATGTTGCAGTCTTTGCTCCAGGAATCCTCAGTTTCCTCTGCATCCAGTCCTTAGAAGCCTCTTATCCCACATCCACTGGTAAGCACCTAGATAAGGAAGAGTGCATGGAGAAGAGCTGGTTAAGTGATTGCTTCAGTGGGTTCATTGCATTGGCTTCCTCCAACCTCTCTTACTATGGCACCATTACCTCCAGCACAATTGTATTGCTTGTGCTCCTTCACCAACTCCAGTCCTCATCCAATGGCTTTGCAAAGGATCTTCCAGGGTCAGAAGGCCTAGTTTTAAGTCTTTTCATTGCTGAAAAAAAAAAAATCACTGAGCCACAATGTGAACCTTGATCGATGCTCACCTCTTGCAGTCACAGTCCTCAAATCTCTTCTCTGAAAGGCATCTGCCATTTTGCTCCCCTGCCGTAAAGGCAAATTCTGCTGAAGCTTTTGGAATCTTTGGAGGTTAGCTGCTAATGTTCCTGTCCACTGGTTCCACTACTGATACTGTGAGTTTGTACACCGGAATGGGTTTAGAGGGGTTTGGTGAGGAGTGCATGCTGACAACACTAGACCTTGGGTTACAGGGACACCACCCTTCTCCACCCTTTGCACCCAGCCATGTGGGCGGTGTGTTGTCCTCTTCACACTCACCATGTCACAGAGTGAGCAGCCAGACCACTTCCACAGGCTTCTGACTGGCTGCTCGGTTCGTGCTGGAATCCACTGTCCATCTACTTCAAACCAAGTGAATGTCATCTGCCTTGTTCTTGCGTCTCTTCAGTACCAGCCTCCTTGAATCACTGAGTCTGAAACTCACTCTTGCTTAGGCAGTGGATCTGTCCAGGTCTCCAAACACCGATCTCTCCTCTTTCACTGACCATCTAGTGATGGCCATGCTGTCTGTGAAAGTTCATGTCAGAGGTTGCCACACCTTGGATCTTGTCTTGGGCCCTCTGCTTGGTCTTTCAGCAGAGTCCACAAGGATGTAAATGACAGCTATGATGGACACTGTGCACCCCAAAACCATGTCACTCCCAGCCTCTGGTTGTACAGTCGTACACTATAACCCTCATCCTGAACTATTCTAAATTACCATTTCCTTATTTTTATTGCTATTTATTTTTGCTATTTTTATTGCTATTTAGTCTTTTTTTTTTTTTAAATATAATTTTCTAAAATAAAAATGTATTATAGTTTGGATTTTATCAAGGTTATATTATTTCTACCATTAGATTTTTATTTTTGATTTCTATTTAAAATTTCTATTTCTATTTTTTGTTTTTTCTAAAATGATTTCAGGGTGAGGGTAACAGTATGTGACTATACTACCAAACAGTAGAGGCTGGGCAGTAACAGGGTGCACAGTGTTCATCATAGCTGCTGTTTACATCCTTGTGGACTCTGCTGAAAGACCAAGCAGAGGGCCCAAGACAAGATCCAATGTGTGGCAACCTCTGACATGAACTTTCACAGACAGCATGACCATCACTACATAGTCAGTGAAAGAGGAGAGATCGGTGTTTGAAGACCTGGACAGATCCACTGCCTAAGCAAGAGTGAGCTTCAGACCCAGCAATTCAAGGTGGCTGGTACTGAAGAGAGGAAAGGACAAGGCGGATGACAAGCACTTGGTTTGAAGTGGATGGACAGTGGATTCCAGCACAAACAGAGAAGCCAGTCAGAAGCCTGGGGAGGTGGGTCAACTGCTCACCCTGTGATACAATGACTGTGAAAAAGACAAAACAAATCACTCAGATGACAAGATGCAGAAAGTGGAGAAAGTTGGTGTACCTGAGACCCAAGGCCTGGTGCTGTCAACACAAAACCTTCTCCAAGCTCCTTTAGCCCCTTCCGCTGTACAAAGTCCTTCCAGTCTCAATGCGATACCCAGGGCCGGGAGGAAGCAGAGGCTGTGGTCTGGGAGAGGTTAGCAGCAGCCATGATCTGTCCATCCAAGAGTCACTGCAAGTCCCTACCAGTGCTGGTGTGGAAGAAAAAAAATCTACCTCCAATTGTGTGTGGACAACAGGCAGTTGAACACAGTTACTTGCCAAGCTTCATACCCTCTTCCCAGCATTGACTACATCCTGGACATAGCATAGCACATGCTAACTGGTTCAGCTCACTCAACTCCCACAGTGGTTATTGGCAGGTCCCTCTTCCGGCACCGGTTCATACCAAGATAGCCCAGCGATGTTCAAATGGCTGATGGAAAAGATACTTCAGGACATTCCAGCAACAGTGTCTACCTTGAAGAGATCCTGGTCCAAACCTTCAATGTAGTGCAAGCAAACCTCTGCACCAAGCCAGGTCAAGCCTAGTTCTATAGCACGATGATCCGTCTCGTCATGTTCACCCAAAAAACATGACACTTCTACAGCAAGGTAAAGCTCTTCTCCATCTGCATCCACTCAAGCATCTCTTCCACAAGTGGACAGCACAAAAGCAGCTTATTTTCATCATCTTCATCAGATCCATTTCCATGATATAGTCAGCTCCAGTGAGAGGATTTTTCCCCACTCAACTTGTCCACTTCAGGCTCATTCTATTCATACTCACCTTCTCTCACCGGAGAGGGAGGAGGGGGGGGAGGGGTAGTGTGACTGGAACCTATCCAAGCATGAATTTGCCTAGGAGGTGCACCTATCCATCGCAGGGCACATACAATATGGACACCATAGCCATGGACATGAGCAAATCCTGAACCTCAGTCAGTAAGCTAGTCAGACCACTCAAATCCTATTTTACACATTTACTACAGACAATGTAATCTGCAACACATAACCGCCGAGCCCTGCTAAGCTCAAAGCTAAAATCTGCAAGCATTTACAAACTACTCTGCCAGTAACATCTCACCCCTTCTCTAAAAACCACGTACCAGCACAAAAGCAACCAAATCCCCTCACTCAAACCCTGAAACCATTCTAATTCCAAGTTCCTATATTCCTTCAAGACCATAAAACAGACAACACTGGCATCACATTTTTCCACCATTGCAGCAGCATCATTGAGAGAGAGAAAAAAAAAAAAAAAAAAAAAAATCAGCAGCAAAAACCAGCTTAGAATTAAAATAAGCATGCTCGTACCTTTGACGTCTTCTGGCAACCTACAACCCACCACCAACACCAACTTCTTCTCATCTAAACTACTCAAATTCCACTAACTCAAATCAGCACCAGAGCTTTCAGCAACACAGCGCTAAGATCTCTACATCTATAATTAATTTACAACATCACAGCATACTCAGTCCAGATGACACCACCAAAATGGAAATCAATAAATCTACACATTTGCCTAATTTAATATAAACTTCACTCATCCACTATTAGCAAGTCACCAATTACAGAAAATCTGCACAATGAATCTACACACATCACACTGAAAGTGAATCACTCTAAAATGTACTTGCATCATTTGTAGCAAACAGCACAGCAGCTAAAACCAGCAGAAAATTGAAATTACATCAAAATCACCCCAGTCTCCATTTCATAGTTAGCCAAAGTACAGGTAGCCTCCTTTTCGCTTTAGACGTAAACAGCAACTCACAGCAAGTAGCTTTTCCTCAGAGCAACAGAAAAACAAACACGACAGAGCCCAATTAAAAATATAATCTTCACTCCTCAACAATTCTCACCTAGTGTAGCATAAGCAACAATCTCCAAAATAAGCAAAAGATAACACAGCACTTCAGCACAGCGACATTCCACCAGTGAAGGTACATAACCAGCTCCTCACCTTTGATGTCTTCTGGCAGACGCACCTACAACCCACCACCAGCACCAACCGTGTAGCAGCAGCATTGCTTCTAGCTTCTCATCTAAACTACTCAGATTCCACCAACTCAAATCAGCACAGTTTAAGATCTACAACTATAATTCACAGCATAAATCAGTCCAGAAAAATCAAATGACAGCACCAATGGAAATCAAAATCTACACATTTTGCCCTAAAAATACAAAACTTCACTCATCCACTATTAGCAACAGTCAATTACAGAAATCACTGCACAATATGAATGTACGCACAGCATCACACTGAAAGTGAATCACTCAAATGTACTTGCATCATTTGTAGCACAAAAAAAAAAAAAAAAAAAAAAAAAGGAAATTACATCAAAATCACCCCAGAAAATCTCAATTTCACATTTTGCCAAAATACAGGTAGCCTCCTTTTCTCTTTAGACATAAGCAGCAACTCACAGCAAGTAGCTTTTCCTCAGAGCAACAGAAACAAACACTACAGAGCCTAATAAAAACAATCTTCACTCATCAACAATTCTCACCTAGTGTAGCACAAGCAACACTCAAAAACAGCACTTCAGCATTCCACCAGTGAAAGTACATAACCAGCTCCTCACCTTTGATGTCTTCTGGCAGACGCACCTACAACCCACCACCAACACCAACCGTGCAGCAGCAGCACTGCTTTTAGCTTCTCATCTAAACTACTCAAATTCCTCCAACTCTCAAATCAGCACCAGAGCTTTCAGCAACACACAGCTAAGATCTCTACATCTAATTTACAACATAAGCATAAGTCCAGAAAAAAAAAAATGATTGATTTCCATTTTGGTACTATCTACACATTTTGCACCAATATAAACTTCACTCATCCACTATTAGCAAGTCACCAATTACAGAAATCACTGCATAATATGAATCTACACACAGCATCACACTGAAAGTGAATCACTCAAATGTACTTGCATTATTTGTAGCAATTTCTTAAGCACAGCAGCAAAAAAAATTACATCAAAATCACCATTTCATATTTTGCCAAAATACAGGTAACCTCCTTTTCTCTTTAGATATAAGTAACAACTCAGAGCAAGTAGCTTTTCCTCAGAGTAAAAGAAACAAACACTACAGAGCCTAATTAAAAATATAATCTTCACTCCAACAATTCTCACCTAGTGTAGCACAAGCAATCGCTAAAAAGCAAAAAGAAAAACACAGCGACATTTCACCAGTGAAGGTACATAACCAGCTCCTCACCTTTGATGTCTTCTGGCAGACGCACCTACAACCCACCACCAGCACCAACCGTGTACCAGCAGCAGCAGCATTGCTTCTAGCTCCTCACTTAAACTACGCTCTCTCGCTCTCAAATGCTACCAATTCTCAAGTCAGTACCAGGGCTTCGGCAACAAAGCGAAGATCTATACACCTACAATTAATTCACAACATCAATATCATTAGATCGCTACATAATCAGTCCAGAATATAAAGACAGCACCCATGTCCAGTCATCAGCAATCACTTCTGAACAGCACAGCAGCAACACAGCCGCAAACCAGAAGAAAGTGATGTCAATCACCACAAATTCCTCACAGGAATCAAACAAATTTATAAAATAATATTCACTCCTTGTCAACAACTCTCACCAAGCATAAGCAATCTCCACACAGCAAAAAAAAAAAAAAAAAAAAAGTCTTAAGCACAGCGGCATCCAACCAGTGAAAAGTACATAACCATGGTCTTACTTGGTGTCGATTGATTGATGCATCTAGTTGTCTAGGTTGATTGCAGAGCTGGGGAAAGAAATAATTTTTTAAAACTCACGAACAACTAGGCTACATGCAAAGAACAGCATAGCCTTTCCTATGAACACAAAGTAAATGTAAAAACCCCTGGTAAATGCTTCCTGGAAGTGTAAAACAAGCTGATAAATGAAAAAAACCTACTGCGGTAAATGCAGAATTTGTAATAGGCTAATTTAAATTTATTTTTAAAAAGCTGGAGAAGTTACAATTATTTAAGCCAAAGTTCTATCTTTGCATTTGTTTGCACACCGAGAAAGGCCGGATACAGAAATGTTAGTGTAGCTAAAAGCATATTAATATGAATGAGGAATCTAGGTTGCTCAATATTCTAGTCATTCTGCACACCTGAATAAGACTTTACAGGAATAACGTTGTTAGTTGTATTTCCGAACTCCGTTTTTCTTTTTATAATGCCACTTTTCAAAATGGCAAGACCGCTTGTCAATCAACACGAGCGCGACTGCACCTGCCCACTGATTGACTAATCATTTGCAATTGATTACTTGGTCTTGATCTGAGCAGCGCTGGTGGAATCCAAAGAGGTTCCTAATATGTAGGCTCTATGGTGGAATCTATGGGCTGGTAGTTAGTTTGCTAACAATGCTCGTTTCAATGCTATAACATAATATTCGGATAGGTTGAGATAGGTAATGGATCTACGGACTATATTAGTGGTCTTCAATCCTGGTCCTGGAGAGCTGCAGGATCTGCTGTTTTTTTTTCTTAAAATCAGCAGCACCCAATTGAGATCCAAGACACCAGGTGAGTTGAGTAAACTGTGTAATCAACCGCTCTAATTGATTCATGAAGTGTAGAGTCACTATGAAAACCATGAGACCCCGTAGCTCTCCGGGACCAGGGTTGGAGACCACTGGACTATATGATGCAGATGGTTTCTGTACTTGACACGAAACTAGCCTTCTAGCTTCGGATAGTGGGGTGGCTACAGTGGCATTTGCTCCGCTGGCTTGCTAGTTAGGTAGCAAATGCCACCTGAATAATAAATAAAGAGTAGTTAAGTAGACGCTTGATCAAAATAACTGCACGGACACGTGCTAATTAGCTAGTTAAATCTAGCTTTATAGCTTCTATCAGCATTCGAAGAGACCGTAATAAAGGAGACAGTCCCTGTGTGAACTGTGATTGGAGTGGCTAGCGGCAGTAGGCTAGCCCTGCTAGCTACCAAACAGTAGGTTCTTAATCAGCGATGTTCCTAGCTAGCGTTAGCTGGTTAACGTGCTATTGATAATAGTTATGAAAAAACAATCAAGCAGATGTGGGTAACCCGGCTTCAAAGAGTTAAAAGACTGACCATGTATTTGCTCCACCAACATGCACTAAACCAGGTGATTACAATAATTAGTTCTCCTGTCATGCTGAAGAGTTATTCTAATTAGAATCAGGTGGTTTAGTGTAGGGTGGTGGCGTAAATATATGGTCAGTCTTTTTACTCCGGGTTACCTACCTCTGTAATCAAGCAAACCTTTGAGTGTTGGATTTGAATAAAGGAACTTTCATTTGCTAGTCACTACTAGTTAAAGCTATCTTCTGTTTGTGTTCTGGCAGGCAGCCATGACAGGAACTGCAACTAAGTGGGACGGCTAGCCGCAGTAGCCCCGCTAGCTACCTAGAAAGCAAGCAATGTTCTTAATCACAGGCGTGTTAGAATTGGTTTAAATGACGTAGCGTTATCCTTTAAGCCGTGCATTTTGTGTTTTTGCGACTTGTTTTCATTCAAATAAAGGATTTACACTCATTCAATAAACGTGTGGATGCATTGTTTGGGTAATTCTGTGAAAATGGTGGCTTTCTGAACAGCCAAAAAAAAAATTTTTTTTATAAATCAACACAAATTACAACTTAATGTATTTATTTTTACTACATTACGTGACGGTGTGGATCTTGATAGTGGCCTGAGGTTACAGGTCAGAGGAAGCCTGCAGTTCCGTGATGCACCGGGCCTAGACCAATCTGGAAGCTGCAGGTGTGTCTCAGGACAGGAGTCTGGCACCCAGGTACAGGTGAGTGACAGGCAGTCACTGCACCCCTATGGAAGACTAAAACTGGTGTAGCAGATACACTCTCTCTCTCTCTCTCTCTCACACACACACTTTGCCAGAAGTATTGCTTCATATGAAGCAATTTATGGATATCTGGGAAAGAGGTCAAGAAGAAGCATTCTATGTATTAAAACCTTTGGCATTATCTGGGATCATTCCGGATTTAATCCCATATTGTGGATCTGAGAACATATTTTTATAGACATGCCTCACATTATAGCAAAAAGTCACTCCTCACAGTTCACAATAGTACCCAATATTTACCACACTACCCCAGTATAATGCACTGTTCCTTTTTCAAACGCACTGTCGCGTTCATAAAAGTAGGTGATTGTATTAACGCGGTGAGAAAACAGGCCAAGTTCTAATTTCTCACGACGGTAGAGAGGATTTGTTTTGAGTAATATCCGACAAGTGCGAAACGGCAACAGCTGAGTCACTGTATATTTCTGACGTAAAGCGAAAACGTTTTGTACATTCTTTTTTTAACGTTTGGTTCCTCCCGAACGCGACTTCCTGGTTGCTTTATTCCGATAATAGAGGACAAGTGTGGTTTCCATCTTACGCTAGATGCTTCAGACACGTGCCTGTTGTGACATCGGGGACTGACCCAGTTATTGAGCGGGTGGACTATAAGTACCAGCCTGCGTTTCCGCGGGGGTTCATATCGGTGGACGTGGCCACTAGCATAAAAATACAGGTTCTCTCGTCCCTTTCTGGAGCGAAAACGGTGGCGTTTTGGAGAGAACCGAAGCAGTCTGTAGATGCGGAGGTAACCATGTCAGTGGAATACCCCAAACTCACCGGACAGGTAAGAGCTCTGCTCGGCCGCTGGAAACCTACCGCCTGAAACAAGCAATTACATGCCGCGAGCGCTGGCGGAACTGACTGTTATTGTGTGTCAACGCAGTTGACACTGAACTTTCTAACACTTCTTCAGTCAACAAGTGACCATACTGCGACTTGCAAACGCGTAAAAGATATGGTCACTCAAATGAAAAACCCACACTGCCGCAGAAATCTGATCTTATTTATTTATTTATTTTGAAACGTGGAAAACATTTTTATAATGCAGAGGAATACTCTTGAACACAGGTTGCTGAGCCAACGGCCGTCCGTACTTTTTCTGACCCTGAGGACAACCAACACCGTATCGCGGCGCTGGAGAGGCAACGATTGGAGGCACGTTTGCGTGGCATCGCTGAGCACGACGAGACGAGACTTGGCGAACGATGAAAGGAATTAATACGTTTTACATTACAGACGTTCATCGCCGTCGACTTATTGTATTTTTTTTCTCGCAGCTTCTGGAGGTCAATAAGAAATGGGATGAGCAGTACCAAAGAATGAAGGGATTTTATAAAGCAAAGGTAATGAATTTGTCAAATTTTCTGTCAGATTCTGTGAAGTGCGCGTGAGTAGCGTACTGTTCTCCCCTCAAGCGACCCCTGTAATAAAAGATAGATTATGGCCTATGGATGGCTCCAGGGTATGGATGCTTTTTTATCTATTACATAATTTATGTAATAAAGGATACTGCGTGTCCGCTACTTAGCTGGTTATCTGGACAGGTGACGCATAGTGTGAACCTAAATGCCAATCGGACTAAATTAGCGGAGTAGGCTCAACTTAAAATTGACTAATTTATTTATAACTGTGTTAAAAAGCTAAAAAGAGTTACATTTCACGACCAATGGATGCTAAAAAAGATTAAGTTACCCTATTACAGAATTTTAAAGACAGTCGTTTTCTCAGTTGAGAACTGAACTCGTGTGTTTTTTTTTTTGTTTGTTTGTTTTTGTATTGACCCGTGTCTGCTCAGGAGAACGTTTCTGTTTTCTAACGCGTTCACTGCATCACTGTTGAGTTCACGCGCAAACTGTGGGCCATCAGATTCAGGAGCTGAGGAAGCGGCTCGCGGCATGCCACGCATGCGCGCCAGATGAAGAGGAGCTGGAAAGGAAGCACGTGCACCTTGAGGAGAAGATCTCGCAGTCCGAACGAACCACAGAGACGGTCCTGGCAAGTCAAGCTGCTGTTATTAATATTTGCCTGTCGGAATATTTTTGGTCGCATTGCATTTTTTTTGTTTCGCCTGAACACGTTTCTCGTTGTACTGATAAAATGATGCACTCGATGCCGGTTGATTCATACCAGTTATTTTGACTTATATTTTAAATACCAGAATTGTTCTCAGAATGGTAAAGAAAGTCTACCCTTTAAACAGTGTGTAACAGGCAATATCTTGGTCAATAAAGGTTGTTGAGAATTTACGATTAATCAAATTAATTAAATTCTAATAGCATTGAGCAAGACGGCACATAATTATATCTGTTTTGTCATTTGAATCATTTTTTTCCCCCACAAATTGTTTAATTTCGGCGACCAGGTGACCACACTTTCAGCAGTTATGACCTCAGGGATTTCAGCAGTCAGTCTATAGTTGAAGTAACTCACAAATTTAACCTTGTTCTATAGGACTCGTTTGTCATACAGCACATTACAGACACTTGAAACACTTGGTTGATATGACTGATTAAAAGTACTAGGATGTTAATATTGCATATTTCTTCATGGCAGGCTGTTTCTGGCATAATGGGGCCTTGGGCCTGGTGCATAGGGCTCGATCCAATCGCTTATATTTTACCTGTCCTCACTTCCTTTCCTTGTGTCCCTTCCTGGTATGGATGGCCAAATGGGTCAAAAATGTGTAAAATTGACATCTGGAATCATGCGTTGTCAATGCTTTGAGAACACACAAGCAACGCGTTGACAAGGCGTGATTCCAGGCGTCTATTTCACATTTTTGGACCCATTTAGCCTTCCTTACTAGGGAAAGAAGCAAGGATGGATAAAGTATGTTATTGGAATAAGCTGATACTCTATGCCAGTGGTTCTCAAACTCGGTCCTGGGGGACCCCTGTGTATGCTGGTTTTCATTCCAACCTCAACAGCAATCACAGAATTTTAACAAGCTGTTAATTTTTCTTAATTAGGTGCTTTTCATGTGGGTGCACACACCTGATTCTACTAATCAATCACTAGAGTCATTGCTAAGCACATTGATTAGTAGAATCAGGATCAGGTGTGTGCACCCACACTGGCCCTTTCTGGATAAAACTGGGGACCCCAGCTCTAAAACATGAAAAGCACGTAATTAAGAAAAATTAACAGCTTGTTAAAATTCTGTGATTGCAGCTGAGGTTGGAATGAAAACCAGCATACACAGGGGTCCCCCAGGACCGAGTCTGAGAACCACTGCCCTACGCAACAAACGCGTGCATCAGGGCAACCAGCCATGCAAGGGGCGTTTCCCGCAGTGCTGCGTTGCAAAACGTATCATCCAAAATTTTTAATGTGATGCAAAACGTTTGGTGCAATTTCACGTGTTTCTGTTTAGAGGAGCGAAATGTAAATACGGCTCAACTAACAAACCGTAAACGAAGAAGTAATCATTTTCAATGTAAACTGCTTTTAAAAATTTGATTAACGTAGGCTGCCACCTTGTGGATTTGTGGTGTATAACCTTAGACAGGGCCAAGAGAAGCTGGTACACGCACATGCGGTATGTAAACAAGGAGCTTGCGTATCTCCTTATGTCCCTTGCATGGAGTATGTACCAGGCCTTCAGGGGTAAATCGTCCTTCAGTCAACATCGCGTCTAATTAAGAACAACTAGCAGCTCATTACTATTCTGCGGTTTGAAAGTATGACCGGTCCGCCGTGGTCTAAGGCCGGCCAGTGAAGGCGAAGAGGGCTGTTAACCGTAAAGCTGGCAGTATACTCAGTAAGAAGAAAGAACTTCAGGATTGAGAACCACCGGCGAACATGTCCACGAACACCGTTGTCGGTATACTCAGTGAGAACACCGCACCGTTTAAAGTCACTCCACGCCGCTGGGGCGTGAATAATTACGAATAATTACGAGGCAGCTATTAACCGGGGCTGGAATCTCGCGCAGACCCCCGTCTCGCGGCTACGCCATAGATGTATAAAGAGAAGGGCTACGCGAGATCACAACGCAAAACAAAAAGTTTAAAGTGTTTGAAGTGGCTTTAGTTTATCTAGCTATGCAAAAGAAAGAAGAAAAAAAGGCCAAGGAGATGGTACGTTCGCCCTCTAAATCAAAGTAGGACGGAGAATGGAGAGTTTAATCTGTACTGACTGTGAGAGACTCTCTCCTCTCTGCAGAAGCTGTTAACAGTAAGGTGCCTCTGACTGTGAGAAACTCTGTCCACTCTGCAGAAGCGAAACTCTGAGGTCTGCACTGAATTACTGGAAACCGAGAGACAGGCGCAGGGCTTGAGACTGCAGGTCACTGCTCTCACCAGGAGGGGGCAGCAACAGCAATCTGAGATCAGGCGACTCAACAAGGTGGGTGTGTCTGTAAATGTCCACTGTGTGTGTGTGTGTTCAGGGTATGTGTGTGTGTGTGTGTGTGTGTGTCTGTTCAGGGTGTGTGTTCAGTGTGTGTGTGTTCAGTGCCTTTATCTGCACCAGTACAGGCAGCAGCGGTCCTTTCTCCCACTGACCGCAGAGCAAATCTAATAAAGGGAAAAGGTTTCCTCAGGAAGAGCCAGGCCTCGCACACTGACTCTGATGGCTTAATCCTGGGCTGTTCCTGCTGATCTACTGTAGGCCTGCCACACAGGTCTTCAGCTCTACCATCAGGCACACCTGATTCTGCCACTCAATGGCTTGACAAGATCTCTAGCGGTTGAATGGGGTTGGAATGAAAACCTCCCGGACAGCACACGGCAGGGGACCTGGTCTTGTGTGTGTGTGTGTGTGTGTGTGTGCGTGTGTGTGTGTCTGTGTGGTATAGTGTAGTGCGTATGTGTGTGAAGTATATAGTGTCTGTATTTGAGAGTGTGCGTGTGCGTGTGCGTGTGTGTGTGCGTGTGTGTGTGTGGTGTATTTTGTGGTAAAGTGTTTTCCCAGAATGCCTCATTCTGTCCTGCAGATCCTGAGTGAGGCTCTGGTGGAAGAGAGAGAGAGCAGGACACAGGTGGAGCTGCTCAGACATCAGGTACCGAGCTGTAACCATGGAAACACCTGGCGTTCCACACACACCCGAGCAGGAGGCGGGGCTCGGCGCCATAAGCAACACTGGAACAAGGTCCTCACTATGTCTCCTGCAATATTCCTAATGTGTGTGTGTGTGTGTGTGTGCGCGCGTGTGCTTGCGTGCATGTGTGTGTGGGTGTGTGTGCGTGTGCAGGTGTGGCTCCATGAGAAGGACTTCCAGAAGGAGAGAGCAGAGAGGAGGCAGCTGTGTGAGAGGAACGTGGAGCTGGAGAGGAGGCTAGAGACCCTGAATGCTGAGATGCAGAAGGCCCGGGCCCAGGTACACCAACAGCACAACTCCTCCATACAGACACCTCCTCTCTCTGACACCCATCACCTCCTCTTTCCTTCATACAGTCACCTCCTCTCTCTGACTCCCATCACCTCCTCTCTCCTCCATACAGTCACCTCCTCTCTCTGACTCCCATCACCTCCTCTTTCCTCCATACAGTCACCTCCTCTCTCTGACTCCCATCACCTCCTCTCTCAGAGAACAGCCAGCTCCTCTCTCTGACCCAGTTTCTGCTTGTGCTAACTGCTTAATTGTTGCTGATTTGTGGTTGCCAGGTCAGAGTTGTGGTTGCTAGATGTAGATACTTCTGGAGTTACACAGGAGAAGCTAATTTGCTGTAAAACATAAGACTAAAAGTGGAATAGTCACCTGTGACACATCACTGGTGGAACAGTGTTCAGTTTGTGTGCTGAACTCTGGACACCCCACCTGTCTGCGCTCGCAGGTGACCAGGACGTTCGTCTGCACCCCTAAACCCAGGAGCCACGCCCCCTGCGGCTGTCGCCAGGGAGACGGCCTTCCCGCCATCGCCGGGAGAAACAGGGGCCACTCCGCGTCCCACCAGCCCATGCGGTCCGCCTCCCCTCCTTCCCCCACTCCCCCCACCACCACGCGACCCCCGAAACCCAGCCGGAGCCCTCCCGCCCAACAGCGCCCCCTGGCGAGAGGGCAGGTCTGACGCAGGCTGTCCCGCCGTGCCGCCGGACGCTTCGCCAGGAGGGCCCGGTCTGAAGCTCTCTCTGGCGTAAGCCGACGGAGTCGCGCTGTCCATGCTGCGGCCTGCTCTTCCCTCTCGTTCGCAGCACGGCTACACGCGTCACGGGTTCGAGGCTTGCGGGGTTGACGTATATTTAGCGATTTAGCGATGTGCTCCTGCTCCCTCTCTCCCTGTGCGGCTTGGGAGGAGGCCGCCCGCGAAATGCATTTAGTGGAATGGAACGCTGCTAACGTTCGGTCTTCGCATTGACACACTGACCTGGCTCCAAACCCACATTTACTGTTTACCCATAGGAAACGTGGAACGATATACGTTTCGTAATATATTTCTCTGCATTATTCAGTATGTTTCTCAGTTTAAATGACAATAATTTATATATTTCAAGTGCTTTGTTCACAAGTGAACTGGTGTTATATTGATACATGTATAATTAATACTGAAAATTGTCAGAAAAGCCCTCTTTTCTCACAAAAAATAAATCACCAATCATTTATATTTCAATACTTTGAATATCCAAATAAGGGAATTATTTGGTTGCATGAGGATATGCAGGTATATTTGCACACACACAGTGTGTGTAATGTGTGTGTGTGTGTGTATGTGCACATGTGCTCTGAGTGAGTGTGTGTCTGTGTGTGTGTGTATATAACCTCTCTGAAGATGTTCAGTGTTTATTCTCTCTTGTTCCTGCGGATTTGTACTGATATTCGTGAGGTTGGATTCCTGCCTTTTGTACAATGAAATGAAGTCAGACACAAACATGACATTTGTTCTTTGTTTTTGTCTTTTTCATCTGGTTCGAGTTTTTGGAGTTCTTTTCCTCACTGGGAGAAGCTTCAGAACATGTTTCTAATTTTAGAGAGGATGTACTGCTGATGTCAGCAGACGATACCGCCACCGTGTTTATCTGTGTGTGTGTGTGTGTGTGTGTGTGTGTGTGTGTGTGTGTGTCCATGCTTTTAAACACACTGCGTGTTTATGTGTGTGTGTGTGTGTGTGTGTGTGTGTGTGTGTGTGTCCACGCTTTTAAACACACTGCGTGTTTATCTGTGTGTGAATATGTATTTAAGCATCTGAACCTGTATATACAAAACTATTTTTATCGAGTCAAAAAATGTAAAGTGTCTAATTGTTTTATTTAAAAAGAATCAAAGAAGAAGAAATAAAACAGGAAAAATACATCTTGTGCTCATTGAAGGATGACGTGTGTGTGTATGAGAGTATGTATATGCATGTGTATAGGTGCAATTATGTGTATAATGTTTATAGTGTTTTATGCACAGTGTGTATAGTGTATGGTGAATACAATGTGTGCAGTGATTAGTGAGTAATGTATGTTTTGTGTACAGTTTGAGGGAATGTGCAATTCAGTCAAAACTGCCAAGTGATCAGCAGGAAAGCTGAAGTCATCAGTTGTGAAGTGAAAGTGCTCATTGATCAGCACGCTGTTGTATCATCAAGAGAAAGCGTGATTCATTCCCAACAGCCAGATCATCCAAGGAAAATGCTGTTCAGTCAAAACCAGCAGGCCATTGAGGAAAATTTCATTGGAAAAAAAACAACTTAAACAGACAAGGCTACTGCCAAAATATGCTTTATTAGGAGAACTTCCAGGTACGGACCTGTCCAGACTAACTGATTTAGAGAAGTTTATGTGCAGAAGGGCAGAATAATGTGGGTATGACTTCCTGGGCACAGAGTTTGACGTTGGGAATCTGAACTTGCCCCATGGAAAGGGCACAGATTTGGGTAGAGGGATGCTGGACATTAAAACTTCCACACAAAAGAGTCCATATGCAGTATATTATCCATTAAGTGCTGGTGAGTTTTTAAAGGACCAAGTCTCTAATCACAAGAGTGGTTACTTTAGCGTTACACCACACGCCCCCCCACACCTCCCCCCCTAAAGCCTGTACAGCTTCTGGCCCAGAATGAGCAGTGTGTCTGCTACAGAACTACAGAAACAAACATAAGTAAATAGAGGTTAAACGCACCTTGTTTTCCAGCAGAACTCCTCCTCATTACGATAATGCAGGATGTGCAGGATAATGCAGGATGTGCAGGATGTGCAGGATAATGCAGGATGTGCAGGATGTGCAGGATAATGCAGGATGTGCAGGACGTGCAGGATGTGCAGGATGTGCAGGATAATGCAGGATGTGCAGGATAATGCAGGATGTGCAAGACGTGCAGGATGTGCAGGATGTGCAGGGTGTGCAGGATGTGCAGGATAATGCAGGATGTGCAGGATGTGCAGGATAATGCAGGATGTGCAGCGGCGCATCGATCCTCCTGTGTTTCTGAGGGCCTCTGTGGCAGTAACTTAAGCCTCAGGCCTGGGCTAATATTAGCCTGGGTAATGGAGCGATGTAAGGTGCAGTAATGGGGGTAATCTAAGCCTTGCTAATGGGATACTATGAGCCAAATGAGAGCAGAATTACGCGGCTCTCACACAGACGGTTGTGTTTTTCCCAGCTCTTCCCAGTTTTCCCACAGCAGTGATCTGCTGCTGCTGCTGTGCTTCTACTGCGGCTTCCTGATTATTTTGGGAGCCATTTTGACTATTCTCTGCAACTTACTCTCACTTTCATTAGATCCCACAGTGACCAGTTACCTGCTTCCACTAGATCCCTCAGTGACCAGTTGCCTGCTTCTACTAGATCCCACAGTGATCTGTTCCCTGCTGCCACTAGATCCCATGGTGATCTGTTCCCTGCTGCCACTAGATCCTACAGTGATCTGTTCCCTGTTTCCACTAGATCCCATGGTGATCTGTTCCCTGCTGCCACTAGATCTCACAGTGATCTGTTCCGTGCTTCCACTAGATCTCAGTGATCTGTTCCCTGTTTCAACTGGATCTCACAGTGATCTGTTCCCTGTGTCTACTAGATCCCACAGTGATCTGTTCCCAGCTTCCACTAGATCCTACAGTGATCTGTTCCCTGCTGCCACTAGATCTCTCAGTGATCTGTTCCCTGCTTCCACTAGATCCCATGGTGATCTGTTCCCTGTTTCAACTGGATATCACAGTTATCTGTTCCCTGCTTCCACTGGATCCTGCAGTCATCTGTTCCCTGCTTTCACTGGATCTCACAGTAATCTATTCCTTAACTCTGATCAGATTCCATTGTGATCAACTTTGCGCCCCTCCATTCTGATAGGTCCAGAGGTGAATGTTTTGAACAGGAAAAGCAAGCAACTGCCTGGGGATTGGGGGCCCCTAAGGGCCGAGTTTTAGGAGTTTTGAGTAACGTGACCAATGGTGGAAGTTGGTCAGCATCCACCCCCCACACCCCCCCCCCCATCTCCAGAGTTAAGCCAGGATAGATCCTGCACTGCAGACCCGTCATTTTGGCGCGATCAGGTCTCTGGCTCCTGTAAGATCCCACAACGATCCGGTGTCGGCTAATTCATCCCAGCCTCTCAGTTTGGCTTCAGTGCCGGCGTAGTGTTACACTCCAAACAACTCAGTCAGATTATTCATACGTTTGTGTGCTACCATTTCATTGGCTTAGGAAAAAAAGAAATCTTATCAAAACTGTATAACAATGATAACCTGCTTCCATGGATAGAAAATGTGAAAAAGTGAATGTGTACAGTATCCATGTCTGTATTACTGTCTCAGACACAGATATTCCATTGCTGTGAATCTGACTGTTGGCTTTGGCCTTGCTTTTGGCAGTCAGAACATCTTGAAAAAAGTTATCTTTGGAAGAAAAAGCCTTCGTTTAGTGCCAGACCTCAGAGCTGTTGGAGCCCTGCTGTGTGTGCGTGTGTGTGCGTGTGTGTGCGTGTGCATGTATGTGTGTGTGTGTGCGTGCGAGAGAGAGAGAGAGAGATCCCACGCATAAAAACAAAACTCTCAAAGGAGGCCCAGGGTGACCTGCAGTACCTGACAGTCTGTAAGCGCACCCCCGGGGAAACGGTGCTTAGTGCCCACCACAGCGACGCCGCCAGCTGCGACTCCGGCTCGCGCTCGAGCTTCCGCACTCTGCACCCGGGAGAGATATCTGGTTCAGAACACGCGGCTGGCCGCGCTGTCTACGTATGACATAACAGGAGGCTTGAGGCCAATAAATCGTGCATTTGTGCAAGAACGACTCCCTGCAATGTCTCCGTAGCCGCGGAAAATGGGTTTCCAGTGGCGCGCGGGATATTTCCTGTTCTTTTCCTTCATCACAAGAAGCACGATCTACTGGGCGCTCTGTCGCATCCGCCAGATGGCGCTGGTGCACTTGCGTACCTGGGAAAATGAGGCCATTCTGTAAAAACCTAAATGAGTAAGTTATAAATGATCACAAAATAAGGGCAACAGAAATTCCGTGATAAAAAAAATCTAATTTAGGATGACAAGTGTTCATGGCACCCGTTCCACTTAGTTTTGAAATAATGAAGGCAACAATCAATTAAACCAGACGTGTTCCCACACGGTATATTAAGGAGGCAATAAAGGTGTTATTAAAACTATGCAAAACGTTTTTAAAATTTTTTTTTTTAAATATTTGTGTTTAGCTTAATTTTCAAAAGCAAATCAGAATCCCGTGCCCATTGTAGGCTATTATAATCTTGTGCGTCCGATGACGTACCCAAAGTATTTTGTTGTTGTCAAATCATACGTTTACGTGCAGTAACTTCCAATCACCGGCAGAATTTTGTCAACGGCTCTTATCAACACTAAATATTTACCTCCGCGGGTTACGGCCTCGGTCCAGACAAAAGCGGCGCTGTCCCGCGCGGGTTTTTCGCGCACATGCGGAATGGCTGCCTTTCGGGCTGAACAAACACGTCGATTGCAGTCCGCGGGGGCAAGACAAAACACACCCGAATAAACAAAAGTGGGAAAAGTCAACCTTTTCGCCTGTTTACATCAACGGGAACGGTGTCCCACTGCATTGTTCAAGAGGATCCGCTATTCATTTCACCCCCACCCCATCCCATTCAAGTCGCCAATCAGATAGGCCTAGGCTGTGGCGAAAAACTCTGCCCCCCGGAGATGCGTGACTTTGGGAAGGGGCTACCCAAGTTAAACGAAATCACACAGCCGACAAATAGCAAAAAAAAAAAAAAAAAAACATTTCCCAACAGGAAAAATATGTTGGGGGGTTCCCCGGCTTCAAAACGTGCGATCAAGCGTTCCTGCCTCCTCGGGACGAGTCCTCCAGTCGTTTACTAGAGAGAAAACACATCCAAAGCGTGTAGAAAGCTGGCGGTTTGGACTTTTTTTTTTTTTTAGAAAACTGTTAAATTGAACTACGATCCAGAATAAAAGTAGGCGCATTTCTTTGTATAATAAACAAACTAGGTACGTTTCTATTCCTGTCAGAGTTGTAGTTATTTTACTATTAAAATGTCTAATGCAGCCAGTTCCTTGATAAGCTGCTGCACGTATGTAAGTGTCTGTAATTGTTTTTCATTCATAAAGTGATGTCAGCTGAAGACCGATTCTCTGATAGGCCTCGTCTTCATCCAACCTGATTCCTGGTTGGTTTTTTTATGTTTTGTTTGCTGGGACTGGGTGTCCGGTACAAGTGGGCTGGGTTTGGAGTTAGTGTTGAGGAACGGAGAGGGAGAGACCGCACTAGTTCGCTGCGCAATTCCGTTGGAGTTTCAGTAGCACCAGCGCGGCAGGGGTGGAAGCCTCTTGACAAATTCGGGATACTCGACCGACTCGGGACAAACTAAATTCGCCTGATCAGCGACCAGCATCTCATCCATGATCCGACTGCTCGTAAACTCCTGGAATCTACCGGCCCCTGAAAAGGACAACTTTGTTTAGTTTGAATCCAGCCTCGGTGTTTTGTAACTTACGATTTAATTTAGTGTGCACTTGATTTCCCCGTTTTTTTTCTGCTTCGCTTTTTTTTTGCACCATTGTCTGCGGAAGCAAGGACAGGAACATTTCAAGTGTTTTCGTTTTTTTTGCTCAGTGTGATATTTCTGCAAGGTAAGTTTCCACGAAAGCACCGTAGATTCCTGAAAGTAGCCTTCTGCGTAGGCTACTGTGACATGTACACGGGACTTCACGAGGTACATGAGACAAATGTCATATCACGAAGCTAGAATCAGTTACTTTGTCCAAAAATTAATACGCGAATTTTGTATTTGGCGTGGACACAAATTTTGTATTTCCACGATGTTTGCTGAACGGTCGCGAAGCCAATATCTGTGGAAAATCGCTGTATTTAACATTGAGGAAAAATTAAGCGTAACTCGCAGAATAAAGAATAATTGCCTTTGAAATGGTTGCCAACGTAAGGGGATGGGGTTTTGTGGTTTACAACTCTAGGAAGCGACGGGTTTCAAACACATTTCAGTCAAGCTGGGGCTAGCAGGAGTTACAACTTAAGTTTTTTTTTTTTTTTTTTTTTTACTTTTCACGACCGCTTAATATAAAGGACAAACTTTTAAAGAAGTTTAAAAGTGGCCTACGAGCGTCAGAGAGTGTGAGCGGCCGCTGAGACGAAGCGTCTCGCTCGGCATTCTCGCAGGCGAGTTCCCATGCACCCTGGAGCGACCCACCGCGCTCCGGACCAGCCCGGACACAATTAGCATTTGTAGGCTGCTCCTTCCTCAGCGTTCGCATGCATTATTTATGGTTCTCTTTTTAAACCAGCCATCTACGCAAAGACGGCGGAGATTAATGATCTGATACAAAGGTAATGATCTGAATTATTGACGCGGGGTGGGGTGGGGGTTTGTCTGAATCTTCCGCAATTGAGCGGTATCCCAAGAAGCCCGCTGTCCGGGCACCTGCGCGAGCCGCTGGCCACCATCCCGTAAGTCCCCGAGCGCCGATGGGTCGTGTTCTTTATTTTGGAGTTGACAACCAAATTTTCTTTATCCAATTAGACAGTTTAAGAATAGGCAGTGATCGTTTAACTGACAGAACCCACTCCCTAATAAGCAGTTGCAATTACGAGCAGACAGCTTTACCTTCTATTGAAACATTGAAAACGTGTACACTCGCGCGGTTGTGTTGCTCGTGCGCTCGAAAGACGTATTTTTTATTTTTTGCGAGAAACTAAAAAGTGTCTCGGGCGTTCATCAAAACAAAAGTGAAATCACAAAACAATTAGTACTATTATCAAATTAACATAAGATTTTGTTTGTTTGCTTTGCGTTCGCTTCCTCTCAGATTTTGTGAAATTCAACAGCATAAGCATCCGAACAAGGTTAAATAGCCTGATACTTCGAAACCGACTGTTTCCGACAAAAAATAGAGTTTCGGGTGTTCTGTGTTGTGATTAGGAGCACAACCCTGCCTGGCAATTAGAATATGAATTTGAATCACTGAATATTGTAACAAAGTGAACCCGCACTACCTCTCTCGCTTTCTCACAGAGTCTCATTCCTGGACACTGGATAATGAACAAAAAAAAAAAAACTCTGAAAATGGGAATGTCTGTGTTGCATACCGTAACTAAACCTCGATTTGCATATGAAAACTCGAGCTGAAAGAATTCCACCAGTGTTGCTATAGCCATTTATACATCCTAAAAACGTCCTCCACTGGAAAGCGACAGTCCCCTGCGCGCAAACAGTTTACGTCGCCGAGCCTTTGTCCGGGCAGATGGGACATACAAACGCCCTGGAAGTTTTTTCCGTGAGCGCATCTCGACCGGAATATGACTTCAGTTAAGCAGCCACTCGCCTCAGCCCCGTCTGCACACGCTAACAGTAGACTAATGGTCTGGATGTGCCAGTTCTGGTATTTAATTAATAATAATTTAACGGGCAGTGAAAATAATATTTAAAAAATCGGGATAGCGTTTGTCCTCGTGAGTCCCCTCTGGCTCTTTGATTAATCAAATGCGAAGTGACCGAAACGTTGCCGTTATGACCGAAACGTTGCCGTTATGACCGAAACGTTGCCGTTATGACCTGTCCTGGACTTTAATCAGTGGAGTATCAACGGGGAGGCGTTGGGGTTCGCTCCCGTTGCTTTATTGGGGGGTGTTTGTCGTCTGTGCGGCGTTTCTCCTTTACAATGGGAGCAGTGAAGTGTCTGTCCGCTCGCAGCCGCCGTCGTGTGAATGCGTCGCTTGTACTTGAGCAGTAGAATGCGCTGCCCTACCGACCTGACCTAGCCCGCAAGTAACATTCCAGGGTGCTGTGCTAACTCCGCACTTAAAGATCACACCCCCAGCCTCGCACGCACACCACACACACACACACTCACAAGCGCACACACACACACACACACACACACACACACAAGCGCACACACACCCACACACACCCACACACACACACACACACACTCACAAGCGCACACACACCCATACACACACCCACACACACACACACACATACACACACACACACCCATACACACACACACACACACACTCACAAGCGCACACACACCCATACACACCCATACACACACACACATACACACACACACTCACACTCATACACACACACACACACACATACACACGCACAAATATACATACACACGCACACACACACACACACACACTCATACACACACACCCACGCACACATACACACACCCATACACACACACACACACACACGCACACTCATACTCCTAGCCTGTAGCTCGCTGTCTGTCACGGCCCCCCAGCGGGGGTTCTGGGGGTTCCTCTCGCCCTGCTCCTCGCCCCCTGTCCCGGGACGGCCCAGATAAGAGGGGGGCTGTGAGGCCAGGCGAGCAGGCTGCCGCCCCCCCCCAGTCTGAAACGGCCGTGTTTGTGCTGAAATTACAGCGTCCCTTTTCATGCTAATGCGCTCCATGTGGCCGTCTGGAGGGGCGCTGCCCCCCAAAGACCTTTTTTGAGGGGGGGGGGGCGGGGTGTTTGTGGGAATGACCGACCTGTATCTGGCCACCACCCCTGATCTGCTGTGTACACACACACACACTCACTCTCACACACACACACACACACACACACACACACTCCTTCTCTCACATGCACACACACACACACTCACTCTCTCACATGCACACACACACACACACTCTCACAGTCCATTTATACAGCTCAGAATTTCACTGAAGCATTTCAACCTGAGTGCTTTGCTGAAATGAACAGCAATGCCTCAGCTGGGAGGCAACCCCAGAGCTGTGAGCTCAGCATCCTGAGTGCTGTGCCACACTCACACCGCATGCTGCTGCTGTGCCACACTCTCACCGCTGCTGTGCCACACTCTCACCGCATGCTGCTGCTGTGCCACACTCTCACCGCTGCTGTGCCACACTCTCACCGCATGCCGCTGCTGTGCCACACTCTCACCGCATGCCACTGCTGTGCCACACTGTGCCACACTCGCCCCGCATGCCGCTGTCACTGCTGCCTCTCTTCATCCCTCCATCTCTCTCTCACAATCAAGAGTGCTTCAGTTTCCATCTAAACAAAAAATAAAATAAATAAATATAAAAATGAACATGTGAGACGGGATAAATGAGCTGACAGGCCTGTGGTGAGCCCAGCGTTCACATTTTCCCTCCCCAAATTACACTCACCCGTCCCCCTGCTCTGTAATTAAACATTAGGCTCGATTTGTTCCAGATGCCAACTTTTGAAGTTTAAAGCGTCAGGGTTTTATTTTGATGGGGACCCTGAGAACCTGTGCTTCTCCCCCGTGGGTGCGGTAAATCCAACCCATACCAGACCCAGCCCAGCCCAGCCCACACCAGAACCAGCCAGACCCAGCCCAACCCACACCAGAACCAGCCAGACCCAACCCAGCCCACA
Organism: Anguilla rostrata; assembly: GCF_018555375.3. Classification (NCBI taxonomy): domain Eukaryota; kingdom Metazoa; phylum Chordata; class Actinopteri; order Anguilliformes; family Anguillidae; genus Anguilla; species Anguilla rostrata. The sequence goes on from NC_057936.1 coordinate 66,521,188, forward strand.
CCAGAACCAGATTCTGGGAGATGAGGACAGGGTTGAGTTATTACGATGGGTAAATTCTGCTGGCAGTTCTTGTGCAAACCTCATGAAAACTAGTCTAATCCGGTCACTCAGTCAGCAGTGAGGATAGCACATACACCTGACCTGATAGGTCGCTCATACTCACAGACTCCACCCACTTAGCCTGACAGACTCCTCCTCTTCTGCCTGACACACTCCTCCCCCTCAGCCTGACAGACTCCTCCCCCTCAGCCTGACAGACTCCTCCCCCTCAGCCTGACAGGCTCCTCCCCCTAAGCGTGACAGGCTCCTATTTCTCCCACTCTGTGGAGTTAAGATAATGAAGACATCTTTGTTTACACTGAAGCTGCTTATATGCCTTTTTAACCACAGTCCAGAGAGAGAGCAACCAGTGGCTGTAACAGTGTCTACCCACCCAGCGCTGACTTTAAAAAAAGAGAGAATTTCACAGATTTAATCTAATAATTACTTTTATAAGTTCTCACTGAAGACCATTTATTTTCATGTTTGTTTTACTGTGAACTATAATTATATCTACAGTGTTTGTCTCTTACGTTTACTACTTTAACAGTAAACTGGATTTTTTCTGACACTGCTTGCATGTTTTACTTTGCTAATATTTGCCAATCGTACGTCATTTCAAGAAAGCTTGTCAGATTGAAATAAAAGCAGGAGTGAGAAAGGGAGATAGACAGTGAAAGGAGAAAGAGGAGAGAGTGAAAGGGCGAGAGGAGGGGGGAGGGAGAGAACGATAGAGAAAGGGAGAGGAGAGAGAGAGAGAGTGTAAGTGAATGAGTAAGAGAGCGAGCAATGCAGGTCCTTTTTCCGTAAGCGTTCCCCCCCCCTCCTCCCCCCGTCAGATAAAAGCATTTAGTCTGACTGTTTTATCTGTGTTTATATCACAAAGCTCAACACCACCAAAACACTGCTGAGAAGTCAAGAGGCACTAAGGGCTTCTTCCTGCTCTAAGTATTTTATTTTAAATAATAAATACAGACAGAAAGCACCCCCCCCCTCTACTCCTCCTCCCTCTGCAGCTTTCATTGCCTGCCCCCCCCACTTCCCCCCCTGCCCTGACCCCACAGCCCCCCCCCTTTCACACGGATCTAAAAGAGAGACACAAATTAGCCATTTCAATTTCCAAGAGATTACAATGAAATGCTCTCATCCTGGGAGGGGTGTTGGGGAGGGGGGGGGGCTGAACGTCTCTTTTGTAGGGGGTCATTAAAAGGACAGGCCTTGTTTCACTGGCGGTAAACGGCACTAAAGCAGTGGGATAATCGCCCATCATTACTCTGATTAAATCAGCAGGGATTTGCTTCCCCTAAACTGGCGATCGATGTGGCAGGATCGATTCAGCACAGGGGCTGTGTTCCGGGGATCTGCTCCTGCTGCGTCCGGCCGTCTGCTGACACACTGCGCTGCGCCGCTCACTGTGCACACACTGTCTCACACACTGTGCTCACTGCACAGTCTCACACACTGTGCTCACAGTCTCACACACTGCGCTCACTGTGCACAGTCTCACACACTGCACTGCGCTCACAGTCTCACACACTGCGCTCACTGTGCACAGTCTCACACACTGCACTGCGCTCACAGTCTCACACACTGCGCTCACAGTCTCACACACTGCGCTGTGCTCACAGTCCCACACACATTTGTCAGTTGTCTGAGTGTAGGTGTTGTCAGTTGTCAGAGTTTGGGTGTTGTCAGTTGTCAGAATGTAGGTGTTGTCAGTTGTCAGAGTTTGGGTGTTGTCAGTTGTCAGAGTTTGGGTGTTGTCAGTTGTCAGAGTGTGAGTGTTGTCAGCTGTCCGAGTGTAGGTGTTGTCAGCTGTCCGAGTGTGGGTGTTGTCAGTTGTCCGAGTGTAGGTGTTGTCAGTTGTCTGAGTGTAGGTGTTGTCAGTTGTCAGAGTTTGGGTGTTGTCAGTTGTCAGAATGTAGGTGTTGTCAGTTGTCAGAGTGTGGGTGTTGTCAGTTGTCAGAGTGTGAGTGTTGTCAGCTGTCCGAGTGTAGGTGTTGTCAGCTGTCCGAGTGTAGGTGTTGTCAGTTGTCCGAGTGTAGGTGCTGTCAGTTGTCCGAGTGTAGGTGTTGTCAGCTGTCCGAGTGTAGGTGCTGTCAGTTGTCCGAGTGTAGGTGTTGTCAGTTGACATCTTTGGTCACTTGGCTGTACGTTGCTGGTCATGTACTGTGGCTGAAGGGACCTGATCCCTGTGCCTTCTCTCAGCTGTCTGGGGGAGAACGGTCCGTTTCCTGAGGCTGCTCCTGGTTCTGACTGGGTTCACCTGGGTCTGTGTGTTTCAGGATGAGGCTGCTCCTGGTTCTGACCGGGTTCACCTGGGTCTGTGTGTTTCAGGATGAGGCTGCTCCTGGTTCTGACCGGGTTCACCTGGGTCTGTGTGTTTCAGGATGAGGCTGCTCCTGGTTCTGACCGGGTTCATCTGGGTCTGTGTGTTTCAGGATGAGGCTGCTCCTGGTTCTGGTTCCGGTCGTGTTTCTGGTGGGCGGTGTCAGGGCCCAGAAGCTCCCGACGCGAGACGAGGAGCTGTTCCAGATGCAGGTTCGGGACAAGGCCCTGTTCCACGACTCCTCAGTGGTCCCAGACGGGGCGGAGATCAGTGGCTACCTCTTCAGGGACACGCCAAAAAGGTATGTCCCATGCACCCCCCTGCAGGTACACCCCCCACCCCCCCGCCCCCACAGCACACCACAAAAAAACACCCTCTTTGTGCCAAGTAGACATGTTTTTAAAATACTTGAAGAAGTTGCATGATGGGATACCACCTTCCCGTGAGCAGGAATGTGGGTTTAATGAGGCTGGAGGGCAGTCCGTGCAGGAGAGGAGCGGAGAGTCTCATAATTGAATTAGCGTCTCTTTGACATAATGGTGCCCCCACACACTCGCAGCCTGCCGCACTTTCGCTCTGACCCCTGTCAGTCATCAGCGTAATGAGCCTGCCGGCCTGCTTCTGTCGGCACGGGAACCGGGGGGGCCGGGGGGGCTGCTAGAGTTAATGACTCAGAACCTGATGACGCACTCACTCTCTCACACACCCATACACTCACTCACTCATGCTCTCACTCACGCTACACTCTCACTTTATTATAATTTCATTGCTGTAGCTTAGCTGGGTATTTATATTGCCAGTTCTATAGCCTAGCTGGGTGTTTATATTGCCAGTGCTGTAGCCTAGCTGGGTGTTTATAACACCAGTGCTGTAGCCTAGCTGGGTGTTTATAATGCCAGTGCTGTAGCCTAGCTGGGTGTTTATAGTGCCAGTGCTGTAGCTGAGCTGGGTGTTTATAATGCCAGTGCTGTAGCCTAGCTGGGTGTTTATAGTGCCAGTGCTGTAGCTGAGCTGGGTGTTTATAATGCCAGTGCTGTAGCCTAGCTGGGTGTTTATAGTGCCAGTGCTGTAGCTGAGCTGGGTGTTTATAATGCCAGTGCTGTAGCTGAGCTGGGTGTTTATAATGCCAGTGCTGTAGCCTAGCTGGGTGTTTATAGTGCCAGTGCTGTAGCTGAGCTGGGAAAGGAGCAGCTTTCCTTCAGAGGTGGTACTTTTGGACGCAGCGGTCTGGGCCCTTATGCTGTGGCTGCCATCTTTTCTCAGGTACTACTTTGTGGTGGAAGAAGATAACACGCCCCTGTCCGTTACCGTGACGCCGTGCGATGCCCCCCTGGAGTGGAAGCTGACTCTGCAGGAGCTTCCGGAAGAGTCCAGCGGAGAGGGCTCAGGTGAGTAACGCTACATCCCGGAGAGGGAGGGGGGTGGAGGGGGGGGGGGGGGTGAGGGGCGGGGGGGCAGCTTGTGTTTAACTGGCCGTCAATCACTATTGAGGCTGAGAACGCGGTGCCTGCACAGCTCTGTGAGAGACACAGAGAAACAGGGAGAGAACTACAGAAACAGAGAGGATAGAGGGAGGGAGAGTGAGGAAGGATAGGGAGGGAGAGAGTAAGAGAGAGAGAGAGAGAGAGAAAGCTGGTAGATGGAGGCGATTGAGAATGAGGAAGAAGAGGGAGAGTAACCATTTTGGGGGAAGAGGATTCCCTCCAAGAAAGGAAAAAAAGGAAAGAATTCCCCCCAATAAAATGAGAGATTTGCTGAGAATGCTGTCTGCTCTTCCCCTGCGATCACAATCATCTCTCTGCATATTTGGATTGCAACGGTTGTGATCCTCTTACATTTCACCCCCCTCCCCCAGCCTTAAAACAGCCCTCTGCCCCCCGAAACCCCCGCCCCCCCCTCGCCCCCCCCACCATCTGGACCATCTCTCAAACACAGGAAGTGCATGTGTGTCCCCGCTCCCCCCGGAGCTGGCCTCTGTGCAGCTGAAAGCTGAGCTCCGTCTCGCCCCAGACGTATCCCACAATGCACTGCGCTCCAGTTCAGCCGCCGTATGCTGGGAGAGCAGTGACACGGTTACACACGCGGGCCGCCAAATTCACGTTTCCCCGTTTGCGTTCCCGTTCCCGGCGCTGTCTGGGCTGGGGAGAGCCGCCTGGCTCTGTCGGGGCGGCCCGCGTAGCGTGGCGCTCTGGCGAAAGGTCAGGGGACGTTTGCGAAACGTTACGGGGCTGTTGCGGAAGGTCAGGCGACGTTTGCGAAACGTTGCGGAGCTGTTGCGGTAAGGTTCGGGGCGCTGGTTGCCCCGGCAGCGGGGGCAGGCGAGGGTGTCTTTCAGCAGCTCTCTAAATTACACTCTGCTGATGAAAGCTAAACTTGCTCGCCCTCCCCAGGAAAGGGGGTCCCTCTCTCTCCCTCTTAGTCTCATACTCCCTCTTTCTCTCTCTCTCTCTCTCTCCCTCTTTCTCTCTCTCACTCTTAGTCTCATACTCCCTCTCTCTCACTCTTAGTCTCATTCTCCCTCTTTCTCTCTCTCTCTCTCTCTCCCTCTTTCTCTCTCTCACTCTTAGTCTCATACTCCCTCTCTCTCACTCTTAGTCTCATTCTCCCTCTTTCTCTCTCTCTCTCTCTCTCCCTCTTTCTCTCTCTCTCACTCTTAGTCTCATTCTCCCTCTCTCTTTCTTTTTCATACTTTAGGGCAGTGGCAGTGTGTTGAGTATAGGCAGGGGGGGTGTTGGGTAGGGGCAGTGCGGTGTGCTGGGTAGGGGCAGTGGGGTGTGTTGGGTAGGGGCAGTGGGGCTGTGTTGGGTAGGGGCAGTGCGGTGTGCTGGGTAGGGGCAGTGGGGGTGTGTTGGGTAGGGGCAGTGCGGTGTGCTGGGTAGGGGCAGTGGAGGTGTGTTGAGTACGGGCAGGGGGTGTGTTGGGTAGGCGCAGTGTGGTGTGCTGGGTAGGGGCAGTGGAGGTGTGTTGGGTAGGGGCAGTGGCAGTGGGCTCTGTTGGGTAGGGGCAGTGCAGTGTGCTGGGTAGGGGCAGTGGGGCTGTGTTGGGTAGGGGCAGTGTGGTGTGCTGGGTAGGGGCAGTGGAGGTGTGCTGAGTAGGGGCAGTGGAGGTGTGTTGGGTAGGGGCAGTGGGGGTTCTCTTTGGCTTGGCTCGTGATACTGTTTGCAGGGAATCGTTCTCCAGGCTGCAAACTCAATATTATTTTATCCCCAGTTTAAAAAAAATACAAATAAAAATACATTAAAAAAAATTCTGTTATGAAAACATGGTACGCAGGAAGGCGGCGGAGCTGTGCCAGGAGAAACAGCGGCCTGGACAGACTGACGGCTCCAGGCGTCGGCTCGTAAATGAGTAATCGCACCCGCGGCCAAACGTCTCTGTGACTTCATCAGAACCTGCAGGTCTGACCGGGTCTAAAAGCTGGCTTTATGAGCAGCACGGCCTGTGCACCTCGCAAATCCCGGGAAACCAGGGAGAAGGCCAGAGAGGGGAGAGCACAATCATCTGTTAAAGCACAAATAAATGCATTCATTTACAAAAAATGAATGAACTGCTTCTAAAAACCGGACTTGTCAGAGCTTAGTCGCACAACAAATTAGCTCCTGTTGCTGGTGCTGGAGTGTTTTCACAGATTTTTATTGATGGTTTTTGTGTGGGTGGAACTAAAGGCCTTGTGTTGTTTTTGCTTCTTTAATGGTGAAGTGTTGGAAATGCTATTAGCGATGATGGTAACAGAACTTCCCTTTCAGGAACAGGGCACTGTGTTGTGCTGCTTTCTGTGAGTGTTTCACGCGGTGTGTAAAAATCCACTCTGTGGCATCGCTACAAGGCCAACAACACTGAATTAATACAGAAGGAATGAATAGAGTCGTTTTTCCTGGATTGCAGGATATTTATGGGAAAATCCTCACGGGAAAATCCTCACGTTATGAAAATCCTCACGTTATGGCTTTTTGTGTGCGTGCGTGTGTGCGCGTGTGTGTGTGTGTGTGTGACTCCTGCAGGTCAGGCCGAGCCGCTGGATCAGCAGAAGCTGCAGGTGACGGCGGACGAGGGCACGGAGCTCTTCTCCTACAAGGGGAACGACGTGGAGTCCTACGTCTCGTCCAGCTCCCCGTCCGGCCTGTACCAGCTGGAGCTGCTGTCCACCGAGAAGGACAGCCACTTCCAGGCGTACGCCAGCACCACGCCGGAGTCGGACCAGCCGTACCCAGAGCTGCCGTACGACCCGCGCGTGGACGTCACCTCGCTGGGCCGCACCACGCTCACGCTGGCCTGGAAGCCCACGCCCACGGCTGCGCAGCTGGGGCAGCCGGTGCAGTACTGCGTGGTCGTCAGCCAGGAGCACAACTTCAAGAGCCTGTGCGCGGTGGAGGCCAAGCTGGGCGCGGACGAAGCCTTCATGAGCGTCCCCAAACCGGGCCGCGACTTCAGCCCCTTCGACTTCGCCCACTTCGGCTTCGCGCCCGAGCGCAACGACCTGGGCAGGGACCGCCCGGCGCCGGCGCCCCGCGCCCCCGCCTACTCCCCCCGGGCGGCGCGGCCCGACATCCGCAAGGTCTGCATCGGCAACAAGAACATCTTCACCGTGTCGGAGCTGAAGCCGGACACGCAGTACTACTTCGACGTGTTCGCCGTCAACGGCGCCACCAACATGAGCACCGCCTACGTGGGCACCTTCGCCCGCACCAAGGAGGAGGCCAAGCAGAAGACCCTGGAGCTGAAGGACGGCAAGGTCACCGACGTCTTCATCAAGAGGAAGGGCAGCAAGTTCCTCCGCTTCGCCCCCGTCTCGTCCCACCAGAAGGTGACCTTCTACCTGCACTCCTGCCTGGACTCCGTGCAGGTGCAGGTGCGGCGCGACGGGAAGCTGGTCCTGTCCCAGAATGCCGAGGGGGTGCGGCAGTTCCAGCTGAGGGGCAAGCCCAAGGCCAAGTACCTGATCCGGCTGCGGGGGAGCCGGAAGGGGGCCTCCATGCTGAAGGTCCTGGCCAGCACCCGGCCCAACAAGCAGCCGTTCCCCTCCCTGCCCGAGGACACCCGCATCAAAGCCTTCGACAAGCTGCGCACCTGCAGCTCGGTGACCGTGGCCTGGCTCGGCACGCAGGACCGCCACAAGTTCTGCGTGTACCGGCGCGAGGTGGACCCGGGCCAGGGCGAGGACCAGCGCCGGCGCGAGCAGAACCAGTGCGCCGGGCCCCAGGCCCGCAAGAAGTCCGACAAGGTCCTGTGCAAGTACTTCCACAGCCCCAACCTGCAGAAGGCCGTCACCACGGAAACGATAAGGGGCCTGCAGCCGGGGAAGGCCTACCTGCTGGACGTGTACGCCGTGGGTCACGGGGGACACTCCGTCAAGTACCAGAGCAAGGTCGTCAAGACCAGGAAGTTCTGTTAATGACTCCTGTACATAATAAATATATTATAAATATATATATATATATATAAATATATGGAGAAAAAAAAAGAAGATTATTTAACTCTGAGTGGCAGCGATATTCTACTTAAGAGCGTACAGTACATGCAGGCCGCAGCCTGGGGTGGGGGGGGGTGGGGAGGGGGTCTTATGGCAGCAGCCTGGGGGGGGGGTCTTGTGGCAGTGGTCGGGTTGTTTTTAGGGACATGTCAACGTTGTACATGTTTGTGTCACTCCTGGGATTTTAAGACTGCTTGGGTGTGGGGGTTTGGGGAGGGGCCTAGGCCAGGGGCGGGGTGCTGTCAGGGTCAAATGTGTCCTGAGAAGGATAGTCACGACACCACCCCTTTGCCAGGGGGATGGAGGGATTGTGGGGTGGGGAGGTTGGGGTGGAGGGGTTGGTGGTTGGGGGCGGAGGGGGTGCAGAATGCCATCTCGTCTGTCATCATTCTGTGTTTTTTCTTCACCAGTGCATGAACTTTGCATTTGTTGGTCGGCTGGTCGGTCGGTTGGCAGCTCATTTGGTCTGTCAGTCGGTTGGTCGGTCAGGCGGTCAGCTGGTCGGTCGGCAGATCGGCTGGTCGGCTGGTCGGTCGGTTGGCAGCTCATTTGGTCTGTCAGTCGGTTGGTCGGTCAGGCGGTCTGTTGGTCAGTGCGGCAGTCCAGCTGGTCGGCTGGTTGGTCGGTCGGTCAGCAGGTCGAAAGATCAGCAGGTCGGCTGGTCGGTTGGTCGATTGGCAGGTTGGTGGGTTCTGCAGTGAGTCCCTGGCTGGCCTGCATATGCAGCACTGCGTGTTAGAAGAGTTTTAAATTATTTTATACCTTTTTATTTTTTTTGTTTGTTTGTTTTTGTAATGATGATTATTAAAATTGTAAATGTATGAAGAAACGGATGTTCCATGGTGCTGTGCATCCACGTTCTCCCAAGATTCCTGTCTGCTCTCCTGGAAATGCTTTGTTCCCATGATGGAGGTCAGTGTGTTATGATCCTGTCTCCTGTGTACAGAGTTGTCCTACCAATATCCATGTACATAAAATCAACTAAATATATATAACAAGTAAAGACCACATGATCATTTGTGTGTGTGTCTATGTGCGTGTGTGGGTATATATGCGTGTGTGTATGTGTGTGTGTGTGTGTGTGGGTATATATGCGTGTGTGTGTGTGTGTGTGTGTGTTCGTGCACGTTTGATCTTTTTTTGGAGCTGTCATGGATATAACAACAGCTATCCAAAGGCTCCTTACTGTGTGCAAATTCAAAGCGGATATGCTGGATTAGACTGACTTGGCACAAAGTTCTTGGGAGGAATAAGCTTGGAATGTCTTGGAAGTACACTGGGAGATCAAGTCGGCTTTGCAGGCAGAATCAGGTACTGGTTCATTCCTTTATTGAAGTGCACTTGATACAGAATATATGTACTGTCTGAAGAGATGGTGCATCCAATCACCATATACCATAGACATAGTTATCAACCCCCCCCCGCCTCCCCACCCCACCCCGACTGCCTTACCCTTCCTTGGGAAGGGAGGTGCCCCCCCCTCCCCGAAGCCTAAGACCCTTACATGTTCGTCGTAGCTCTTAATAATTAAAGAGTGCAGCTAATAGCCAGTCCTTAAGGCCCCATTAGCATGTGTGCTTTGCTTAGCCTGTTAGCGCTGCTCCAGGAGGATTACAGGGGGACCAGAGAAAGGCGTTTACGAGACCTACGGGGGAGGGGGCAGGACTGGGTACCCCTCCAGCCTTGGCCTGCCTCTCTCTTTCTTCCCCGTATGGCAGTTTAGCCAAATTCAGTTCAATTCCACATCACTCACTGGCATGAAATACACTCGGGAAATATTGCCAAAGAAAACAGAAGTATTACAAACCCCTCTCCCCTGCTCTCTCTCTCTCTCCCTCTCTCGGTCACTGTCTCTCTCTCTCTCTCTCTTAGATGCACATACAAGCTTAGTATTTAGCAGTAGCTGCGGTTTAGCAGTAGACGTACCTACTGTACAGGTTTAGCATTTAGCAGTCACTGCAGATGCATGTTTAGCCTAAAGACACACATACAGGTTTAGCATTCAGCAGTAGCTGCAGATGCATGTTTAGCATTGGACACACATACAGCTTTAGCGCTGCAGATTTGGTTTAGTTGCAGGGGAACCCCCCTCCTCTCTCACACAGATCCCAGGCCAGGGTGTGCTGATACCCCTCTCTCCTCTCTCCTCTCTCCTCTGCATCAGAGTGCTCACATGTGGAAGGGTTTACTCAGCCACGGCTGTTTATAAACAGGCAGACCAAGCTCTCTGCATGCAGGACACGCACAGGAATACCCAACCAGCTGAGCTCATAAAACACTCTGTAACTGGCTAAAGTTCTGCTCTATATTATTATTATTATTATTATTATCATCACGTTTTATGTTGGTTTTGGGACTGTGACTGCTGATTATTTTTTATTTCATCTTTTGAGATCTGAAAGGGTTTCTGGAATCTGTGTTTTTTTTAGGGGGGGCGAGGGGAGTGGTGTTTAAGGTAGTCTCAGGGGGGAGGGTGGGGGGAGGGAGGGGGTCACCATCGGGGGGACAGGAAGTGGAGTGGGGGCCTTGATGGAGGTCTGCTGAAGGAGACAGACAGTGGAGCTGGTTCCCAGATGAACCTCCAGGTGTCCACGTTCCTGCACTAACCAAAACATGAACTCATGCAGTTTGGACGACTGTGCAAGGCAGCATTTGTGCAACATTTGGGGGGGGCGGGCGGGGGGGGGCAGGGGGACAACATGAAATATATACTTTTTCAGCCAAGTGAGCTTGGCAGACTGAGGCTTCTGACTCAGGGCAGCAGCAGCAGCCATTAGGAATGAAAATATTTGCTTTTTTGCTAGAAAAAAGTGAAGGAAAATGTAAAAGTATTTATGTGTGAGAAATGTTCTGGTGAGCTGGGAGAGTGGGAGGATGTGTGGCTTTCAAAGGCCACTGGCAGTCAGGGACACACAACTGATCCAAACCTACTGCTGATCTGTAGAACATGCACACACACACACACTTACAAACTCACTCACACACACACACATACGAACACACCAATCTCATCACAAATTATGCCATGCAATAACCTTTTAACCAATCACATAACAAATAAAGTCATGCAATAACCTTTCAACCAATCACATCGCAAATAAAGCATGTTGATCTGCTCACATGATGTTACTCAAATTCACCGCTTCTGTTTATGAATTATTTTTGTATTTTTGAGATGATTCTGTCGCCGCGCCGAGAGTTCATCCGATTTAGGCCGTGTCTGAGTTTCATTTTCGCCCATTCATGTTTCAAGTTACACGTTCGCGGTCAGCTTAAACTCATAAAAGTGAAAAGCCAAGTTCACCGAAATGGGGGTGGGGGGGGGGAGGAACCTGTGATACATGTGAGCCTTTTCCAGTTAAGCAAATTATGTTTGCCTTTACAAAAAGTAAATAGAATCGGTCCTTTTTTGATTCCCAGGATTTGCCCGGGGGCAAAGACATGGTATTAATCGTTTTGGAGGGGGTGGGGTTGGGGGGGGGGGATGTTTTTGTGATTTGTTGTGCGAGGGGTTGTGCGTTCCCTCGTCAGCGGCTGGACATGTGGTTTGCGTTGGGGGTCATGTCAGTGTGATTTGTTCCGGATTGGTTGTCACTAACTGCCCAGTGTCTGCCGGCCCGGCGTGGGGGGGGGGGGGCGCAGAAAGGTGGAAATTACCAGCCCATAATATGAGCGGCATGTGTAACCAGGCAACCGAGGTTTGGACACAGGCCCCGCCCCCAAGCCAGGATTAGCCGGATTGGACCAGACCGGCGTTGATATATCCGATGGACATGCAGTGATTTTACATAAACACCCGCACCAAGATCAACACAGTGTTTAAGTCAGGAAAAACACCCCACAAAAATGCTATACAACCTATAACTATAACTATAAAGTATAAAACTTCATCTCAAGCACGCCTGCGTGTAGGTCAGAGTTGTCATATTAAATTTTTCCAATTTTCAGGAAACCCTCCCCCCCAGTTTCTGCCCATGTTCACTGTCCTTTACAATCCCGACAATCCACTGTCGTATGTGTATGTTTATTTTTGAATGCATTCACTGCTCAAAGTCTGCTTTTATCACAGGGCTGCAAGTGGGGGAAATGTGACTTTAGTTTATAAGCTTATCAGTTAAAAACACATGAACATCTCTTTAAAAAAAAAAAAAAAAATATTTATATATATATATATATATATATATATATATATATATATGTATATGTATATGTTTTTCAAATTTAACCACATCAGCATTATGGAAATCTGCCGTAATGTATTTCACATGGAGTTTGCTGGGTTTCCGAAACCCTCCCCTCCACATGTTTTTGCATTTGATTTGAAAATTCAACCTTAACCTTACATGATGAGCCTGACCAGGCTGCTCATAACCTTACAGCACTATGAGCCTGACCAGGCTGCTCATAACCTTACAGCACTATGAGCCTGACCAGGCTGCTCATAACCTTACAGCACTATGAGCCTGACCAGGCTGCTCATAACCTGACAGCACTATGAGCCTGACCAGGCTGCTCATAACCTTACAGCACGATGAGCCTGACCAGGCTGCTCATAACCTTACAGCACGATGAGCCTGACCAGGCTGCTCATAACCTTACAGCACTATGAGCCTGACCAGGCTGCTCATAACCTTACATTATGAGCCTGACCAGGCTGCTCATAACCTTACATTATGAGCCTGACCAAGCTGCTCATTACCTTACATTATGAGTCTTACAGTACCTGGTGGAATCTATCCATTCATCATCCATCGTCTATACCTGTTTATTACTGGTCAGGGTTGGGTGAGGTGCTGGAGCCTATCCCAGTACGTGTAAGTGCTGTTACTGTGAAGTGGAAACGTCTGGGAGCAACAACAGCTCAGCCGTGAAGCAGTAGGCCACACAAGCTCACAGAACGAGACCGCAGAGTGCGTAGCACATAAAAATCATCTGTCCTCACTCGCAACACCAACTACAGAGTTAAAAACTACCTCTGGAAACAACATCAGCACAAGAACTGATTGTTCAGAGCTTTATGAAATGGGTTTCCACGGCCGAGCAGCCATGCACAAGCCCAAGATCATCATACGCAATGCCAAGCGTTGGCTGGATTGGTGTAAAGCACACCGCCATTGGACTCTGGAGCAGTGGAAAGGCGTGATGAATCACACGTCGCTATCTGGCGGTCTGACTGACAAATCTGGGTTTGGCGGAATGCACGGTGCCAACTGCAGTTTGGTGGAGGAGGAATAGTGGTCTTGGGCTCTTTTTCGTGGTTTGGGCTAGGCCCCTTAGTTCCAGTGAAGGGAAAGCATGCAATGACATTCTAGAGAATTGTTTGCTTCCAACTTTGTGGCAACAATTTGGGGAAGGCCTTTTCCTGTTTTAGCATGACAATGCTCCCGTGCACAAAGCAAGGTCCATAAAATAAACGGTTTGCTGAGTTTGGTGGGGAAGAAGTGGACTGGCCTGCACAGAGCCCGGACCTCAACCCCATAAAACACCTCTGGGGTGAATTGGAATGGCGACTGTGCGCCAGGCCTTATCGCCCAACATCAGTGCCCTAAACCTCACTGTGGCTGAATGGAAGTGATGCCCTGTAGCTATGTTCCAAAATCAAAACTGGAAAACCTTCCCAGAACAGTAGAGGTTGTTACAGCAGCAACGTGGGGGTGGGGGGGGTGGAGTCCAACTCCATAATAATGCCCATGGTTTTGGAATGGGATGCTCAACAAGAACTTATGGATGCGATGTTCAGGTGTCCACATACTTTTGTAAATGTAGTGCATCTCAACGGGTTCTGCAGATTCAGGGGTCTGTGCAGCATATTGTCTTAGAATGCCACCATGATTCACTGAGTCGGTGAGTCATAGCAATATGATCACATGGTCTGCATTCGACCAATCATGGGACATGTGAGCCCAGCTGGGTCTGTTAAGGCTTTGTTAAAATTGTGGGAGGAAGCCACAGAGGTAAACATAGAAAAACTCTGCAAACAACACACACACGCACACATGCACACACACACACACACACACACACACACACACACACACACACACACACACAAGCACGCACACACGCACACACAGCTCATGTGCAAGTGTTTATCATGTTATTGTACTAATGATTCTCACACAGAATGGGGTATTTTACAAAGCTAAAAAATCTGGACTCGCACAATCAAGCCAAGATTCATTTCCTCTGATTTTAGCCTTGAATTGGATTGGGCCTGTCAGATCTCTTGTGTGCCCGTACATGTGTCCCAGAGCTATTTTTAGATGCGTGTTAAACACCTGGAAGCTGACGCAGATGTTTCCGGCGTTGGGAACGACAGAATCACAACGTGCTAATCGCGCACCGATGCCAGCATGATGCCAGCATGCGCAAAACTCCACCTAAAGGGTGATTTAGAGCTCTGGTCAAGATTTGGGTTGCCAGATTTTTTTTTTCATTCAAGATGTCCTGGCTGAATTTGTATTCCCCCCCCCCCCACCCCCTTCAGATTTGCACTGATTTACGAAGTTGAATGGAACTGGCAGACTAGCCAAAGGAAACCGCATACCCCTTCAGCTGTGAAACTGTTTCTGGTTGAGTTTTAAATTCTACTTCGGCGAAACGTGCAAAAGATAATAAATCAACTGATCCGTGATCAGCAGTCCTCCCCCGAGGTGCTTCATGAACACGGACCTATAGCACAGGGACTCCGGGGCCAGAATCTTCTGAATGGAACAGAAAGCGAATTTCCCCCAGTGTTATGGCGGAATCGAAACATTGGGCTGGATTCAATCAAATTTTTTGTCCATAATTTTTCTCACTATTAAATGCAAGATTTTCCTTTTTCTTTAACTTCACCAAACACAGAATAGCGAGTTTAGTGATGGCCAGAATGAACTCGCCAAACTTCACTAATGAAGCGGAAAGACGCGCATTAAAAACATGTGTTTATAAGTTAAAATTAAGGACACGTACTGATTAATTGTAGGCCGTTGGCCCAGGAGGAGATGACTCTGGTGTTCTTCATCCAAAAACCCCCCAGGTGCATGTTAACCTAACGGGTGACGTAAGCTCTACCTGGCAGCGGAGATGACCAGTGAGATTACAGGGAGATAAGAGCCCGGATATGATAACGCTCCACGCACGAAGACATTTCCCATCCTGCTAACGGGACACCGCCGTATTTACGATTCCTGGCTGCACACAGTGCACGTGGACTCACACATTATGGTAATGAAGATGATAACGTCACGACGGCGAATAAAGCAGTAGGCTAAAATAAACTCAGCTGAACACAGATGTGTAATATGTAACATGTAAATAAATTACAAGTAAAACCGCAAAAAGACCAAAACAAAGCACAGAAAATCATAATGATAGTTAATATAATTCACAATGAATCAGACCAATGACTTTGTTTATTAGGATTGAATTACAGTTATTGTTCTGATTCATTGTGAATTATATTAATTATCACTACGATTATGTGATTTGTTTTGGTCTTTCTGCTGTTTTTTATTATTTATTTTTTACCTGTAATTGAAAAAACCTCAAGTTTACCACAATATGCACGCCATGCTTCATGACAGTGGTTAAATTGGCAACTTAACCATTGTAACTTTCAGCGCGACACTTTCCCACAATCGATTCAGAAAAAATCCAGCTTTATAAATCAGACGATAAAATGGTAAGTACAGAACAGTATGGATCAGTCTATTTTACGCAACCGCAGCGCGAGGTAGACTGGAGGAGCCTTCGGGGACTGTGGGAGGTCAGCGCGAGGAGCATCCCTAGAGCTCCCTGGAATGAGAGGCTCCAGGCTACAAACTTTCGACCAATCAGAGCGCTGCGCTGCTCGCACTGTAGCGAGAACAATATGGAAGTGGGACCAGGAGTGAAAGATCGAGAGAAAACCCCGCAGATTTTCAGCCACAGTGAATCCCAATGTCACACACTCGCTCTCTGTAAAATGATTATCTGCTGTCACGCTAGGAGCGCTTTCTGAGTAATGACAATGTTGGGTATGTACGTGCCGGACAGGTTCGTACTCAAGTCCTCTAAAGTCCAAGATGGAATCGGGCTTTACACCGCCAGACGGGTGAAAAAGGTTTGTTTTTATTTCAGCGGAACATGTGAACAGCTGTTTAAAAAGCATGAATTACGGGCGATGAACGTGCTGAAAATTGTTAATGTACTGGAGCGAAACGGTTGCTAACATGTTTTCGCGATTCGCTTATTTCACGCAGACAGACTACCTTGTGTCTGCTGACGTGAGGTGCCACGTAGCTGCTGCGGCTAACAAGCTCGGCGAGCGAGCTAAACTGCATTTCACACCACGGTTCTGTATCTGCCTGGCTATTCTGTGTCGCTCAGCTCTTAGACGCTAATGCCAGAATGGAGAATCTTAGCACACTAAACTTGTAGTTTCCTTTCCTTGCGAGTCTTTTGAGAACTTTCACTCTTGTACACGTAGTAAACACAAAAGCGCTGCCATAGCCTACATTTCGCATTTGGCTGTTTGTCTTGGATAAATTCAAGATTCAAGAGAGTTAGCTCGATGTCAACATTCTATTTGTTATATATATATATATATATAACGATAAAATACAACGAATGTATGAGAGCACGATTTTAGGCTCCATACATTGCTATGCGATGTTTTATAAAGTTTCGAGGGATTAGTTGCTAAATGTTCTCGCGGATAGCCTGCAGCTTTTCTACTGTGAGAGCAGGGCCTCCAACGTGACAAGTTAGAAGACAGTTTAATTATTTTAATTTTTGCGAGCCCGTGATTATAAAAAAAAAAACATGCTATATCAACGTTAGTCCAATTATCTAATTTCCACTATACGGCGACGGCACAAGACCCGGTAGCATGATGGAAGCTTCAACCGCCGCTTCTTCGAGTATAACGTGGTTAATTGATCGGCTCGGCTGATCCATTGATTTAATTCCTTTCCCTGAGTCATAACGAGCAGGGAGCGCTCCGACCTGACCTGTCGCTCTCTTTGCAGGGCGAGAAGTTCGGTCCGTTCGCTGGAGAGAAGAGGATGGCTAACGAGCTAGATGATAACATGGACCCCAGGCTGATGTGGGAGGTAGGGTTACCGCACAAGGCCAGCAAGCAGATCGCCTCAACAGAGGCAGGGTTCCGATCCGGCTTGTGACAGAGTTCTCCTAACACGGTTGACATTAATACTCCAATATTGTGTGTATGCGTGTGCGTCTGCGTCTGTGTGTATAACAATACTGCTCTGTGCTGCAGATGTGCGCGTGCGTGTGTATATAACAGTGTGCTCTGCTCTGTGTTGCAGGTGTGCGTGTGTATAGTGTGTGTGTGTGTGTGTGTGTGTGTATAGTGTGTGTGTAACAGTGTGCTGTGCTCTGTGCTGCAGATGTGCGCGTGCGTGTGTATATAACAGTGTGCTCTGCTCTGTGTTGCAGGTGTGCGTGTGTATAGTGTGTGTGTAGCGTGCGTGCGTGCATGTGTAGTGTGTGTGTGTGTGTGTAACAGTGTGCTCTGCTCTGTGTTGCAGGTGTGCGTGTGTAGTGTGTGTGTATAGTGTGTGTGTAACAGTGCTGTGCTCTCTCTCGCAGGTCAGAGGGAGTAAAGGTGACGTGCTCTATGTTCTGGATGCCAGTAACCCTCGCCATGCTAACTGGCTGCGCTTCATCCACCAGGCCCCATCTCAGGAGGAGAAGAACCTGGCGGCCATCCAGGTATGGGCTTCGCAGATACACCTGTCCATTACCTCTATACAACACACACCTGTAATGGGCCTCACAATGTACACCTGTCCATTATCTCTATACATCACACACCTGTATGAGCCTCACAGACACACCTGTCTATCTATATATGCTCGTCATCAACCATACACACACCTGTAATGAGCCTCACAGACACCTGTCATTATCTCTAAACACACACCTTGTATGAGCCTCACAGAACACACCTGCTTGTGTTAGTAATAAACACCTCCTTTAGTATGAATGCCTAGGTAATATGACACACACCTGCTTGTGTGTAGGTAATATGAACACCTGCCTGTGTGTAGGTAATATGAACACCTGCTTGTGTGTAGGTAATGTAAATACCTTGGTCTATTCAACACACTTCAGTACTGCATTGCCACAGTTTGGAATGAGATTTGGCATGCTTATTTGGTCTTATATGAAAACCTTGGAACTCAAATTTCACTTGTATCAGATCATTATTAAGGGAGATATGGGCTAACGAAGTTTGGGCAAATTAGCATGACTCCATGACTGCTTGACACATCTTCATTACTAAATGTCATAGAGAAATGGTTCTTATAGCATTTTAAATGTATTTTCCAGCTCTGTTTTCGACGTATGACAGAATATAATATTGGAAGTTGATCTGCGAAAAAAAAAAAAACTATTTCAAAATGATCAAATTTTCACTGAAGTTAGATTACAATGTCATCAACACCTCCAGAAAATTTGACCTTGGGTATTTGAGTCGTTGGCGAGATGACGTTACTGATCTGGAGTGGTGTCACTTCACTAATTCCTTACAGTGTTGTGGAACATGGACGGAGTGTAGCACAGTGGGTAAGGAACTGGGCTTGTAACCGGAAGGTCGCAGGTTCGATTCCCGGGTAGGACACTGCCGTTGTACCCTTGAGCAAGGTACTTAACCGAAATTGCTTCAGTATATATCCAGCTGTATAAATGGATACAATGTAAAATGCTGTGTAAAAGTTGTGTAAGTCGCTCTGGATAAGAGCGTCTGCTAAATGCCTGTAATGTAATGTAACATGAACAGTGCTAACAGACGTAGTCAGGCACATGCAATATTTCAACTTTGAAAATTCTCTCTAGTCCCCTAACGCTGGTGTAGGTACCCCCCCCCCCCCCTTCCTCACCCCAAAAGCAAACTCTAAATAAGTTAAGAATAATATCAGTAAAGTTCATTCAGAATAATGTGAGTATCAGTGTTTGGACTGTGTTTTCAGTCATGGTTTGGTTGGTTAACATATTGCATTAGTTTGCGAAGGTAAACCATTCTTCGTCCAAACCGACCAAGCCCCCCTTTACAAATAAATAAATAAATGAAATGTTCTCTTTTAGCAGATGTGCAGTTCTGCTGTGGACACCGCAGACAGCAGAAAGCTTGTTTTATTTCAAAAGAGCCGTCTCATGGGCTAAACCCCAACGCTATACATTCCTCACCACATGTGTAATCAACTGCAATGAAGTATACCCGCTAGAAATGATTCAAATCAGCTATGAAAATTCAATATCCTCTCAGAAGGCGGGCTGTCCGCACGGAATCTGAACGCTGGGAAGTTTCACCTTTGCATGGATGTGATTTGTCAAAAAAAGAGGGAAGTAAAAAAAAAGAAAAACTAAATGAAGAGAAACTGAAGACTGGTTCCCTGTGTCCTGGGCCTGTTCCAGCATGCAGCTGTGCTAAATGCTAAGTGTGAAGTGCTAAGTGCTGTTGGGCTTCTCAAAGGAGCTTCATCCACCGCGGAAGCTCTGCGTTCCATCCAGCCCTGACATTTATTGGGGTCATTTTGTTTCCTCAGGTAAATTAATATGTGATATAATCCCTCTCGCGAAAGTAGGAAAAAGAGGTACGGCACTTTAATTGCATCAGAACCCCCCCCCCCCCCCGACCTTGGTGGGCACTTGAGTTTGATGATGACGTATTTAGGGGTTTCCCGCTCGACCTTTGACCTTAATCAAGCCGGCACTGGGGAGCGTCTGTGCGTAATGGCCCCAGGTGTCCGGCGATGGAGTTGGCGATGATTTAATGCGCTGTGGAGGAGAGGGGACTGGGGGTTGTGTTGCCATGGTGATTCCACAAACTCCATCTTGCTGGCCTTCTGCCTGCAGCCCGCCGCCATGGCGACCAGTGGGACAGCATCACGTCTAAGTGCCGGTGATGTCACACTGTTGCCTCGCAAAGCGGGAGGTTCTGGGTTCCAGGCCCGGCTGGCCCGGGCCCTCTCTGTGTGGGGGTTCCATATTCTCCCCGTGTTCACATGGGTTTCTGCCCACAGCCAAAAACATGTAGTCAGACCAAAATTTATTAAAATTACCCGCAGACAGATGATTATAGAAATGTTATTCATTTGCATTGTCCCTGATAAATTAACTGATAAATTAAATTAAATCAGTTGGTGCTTTCCTAAACTGTGGGTGGTGTTTCTGGTGGGTGTGGCTTACCAGGTACAGAAAGGCACAAATAATGTATTCTGTACATTCTATATGGTGCTAGTTATGTTCACACATTCACATGGTTACATCCTCTACGCTGGTTACATTCACTGTTCTGGTTACGTTCGCTGTTCTGGTTACATTCGCTGTTCTGGTTACATTCACTGTTCTGGTTACGTTCGCTGTTCTGGTTACATTCGCTGTTCTGGTTACATTCACTGTTCTGGTTACATTCACTGATCTGGTTACGTTCGCTGATCTGGTTACGTTCGCTGTTCTGGTTACGTTCGCTGTTCTGGTTACATTCGCTGTTCTGGTTACATTCACTGATCTGGTTACATTCGCTGATCTGGTTACGTTCGCTGTTCTGGTTACGTTCGCTGTTCTGGTTACATTCGCTGATCTGGTTAGATTCGCTGATCTGGTTACATTCACTGTTCTGGTTACATTCGCTGTTCTGGTTACATTCGCTGTTCTGGTTACATTCGCTGTTCTGGTTACATTCGCTGATCTGGTTACATTCGCTGATCTGGTTACATTCACTGTTCTGGTTACATTCACTGTTCTGGTTACATTCGCTGATTCTAATTTAAAAATAGTTCAAATGCTTGGCGGCCCCTTGATCAAAGCTGGAGTCAGTTCAACTTCAGTTCAGTCAATGCAGGAAGTGAACTGAAATGGAAAAGAGGCTTGGTCTTTGCGTGTTGTCATGGTTTCCCTTCCCGCGATGTCCAGAGAGAGCCTTTGGCGTCTGCTGCCCTGCAATATTCTTTTTTTGGCTCTTGTTAAAATTCCGTGGTGTTTTTGATTCTCTTCCGTGATGTGTAGTTTTAAAGCTAAGTGGAATTGCTGGGGGATTGTGGGTAAAGAGCGGTCCCCTGAGGAAACTCCGCTGCGTTCTGCCCATAATGACCTGTTCACACGTCAGTAGCCAGAATTAGCCACACGGAAAATGAAAATGTTTACGCTTGCATACGCCGGATTCGCTGCTGTTCGAGCCTGGTGGTGGTGTAATTTCACCAGAACGGAGAGTACATTAGGAACTAAAATAATCTCTTTTTACGCTTTGAGCTCAGAGATGGGTTTTGTGAACGGACATCATGCGGTCGTCGAGTCTGTGGGAAAGAAGAACAGTCGTAGACAGCAGAAGAGTCCAGTTTTAGGAAATTATTTAGCCTCGCTTCTCTCTCATTGTGGCAGTTTGAGGGACTGATGTACAACTCACACTTACGTGCCACTGAAAAGCCAAGCTGTTGAGTAGTGTGTTGCGTTTAAGGACTGAGTGCGTTAATTAGCAGTTTGCGCTTGTAAGGAAGCGTCATCTGAAATGACACACTAACACTGCTGTGGTGTAGAGGGCCTGTGAGTGAGGGTAGCAGGTCCAGTAAGGGATGGGGTCGTCTGAAATGATACACTAACACTGCTGTGGTGTAGAGGGCCTGTGAGTGAGGGTAGCAGGTCCAGTAAGGGATGGGATCGTCTGAAATGATACACTAACACTGCTGTGGTGTAGAGGGTCTGGGAGTGAGGGTAGCAGGTCCAGTAAGGGATGGGGTCGTCTGAAATGACACACTAACACTGCTGTGGCGTAGAGGGTCTGGGAGTGAGGGTAGCAGGTCCAGTAAGGGATGGGATCGTCTGAAATGATACACTAACACTGCTCTAGTGTAGAGGGTCTGGGAGTGAGGGTAGCAGGTCCAGTAAGGGATGGGTCGTCTGAATGATACACTAACGCTGCTCTAGTGTAGAGGGTCTGGGAGTGAGGGTAGCAGGTCCAGTAAGGGATGGGATCGTCTGAAATGATACACTAACACTGCTCTAGTGTAGAGGGTCTGGGAGTGAGGGTAGCAGGGTCCAGTAAGGGATGGGGCCGTCTGAAATGATACACTAACACTGCTCTAATGTAGAGGGCCTGGGAGTGAGGGTAGCAGGTCCAGTAAGGGATGGTGCTTATGGGGTTTATTAGAGGTGAAAGTGTGTCAGAAGCATTAAGTCTGTTCTCCTGCGTCAGTGCTTTTCCCTTCAGGAGCCCGCTGAGGGGTATTGAATTGCTTTAACAAATAATGAAACCAAATCTAAAATTCAATACCAGCCGGATATTTTTGGAAATGTCGCAGACGCAGACTTTTATTTATTTAATTTATTTAATTTATTTAATTTTTCAGGATGGGGAAAATATCTTCTACCTGGCTGTGGACGACATTGAGACTGATACAGAACTGCTGATTGGCTACCTGGACAGTGACATGGAGGAAGAGGAGGACGTTGAGGAAGAGGAAGTTGTTAAAGATGAAGATGAAAACAGCAGAGAGGGCAAACATCTTGCTGAGAGCGGTACATGTTTTAGTCAGTGTGTGTGTGTGTGTGTGTGTGTGTGTGTAAGTATCTGCATGTGTGTTAATGCGTGTTCACATGTATGTATTAACGCTAACGTTTGTAAATGTGTTTGTGTATATGTGTATGTGTTAATGTGTGTATGTTTGGGTGTGTGTGTGTGTGTGTGTATGTATGTGTTAACATGTGAGTGTGTGTTTCAGAGCTGGTGGTGATTAAGAGAGAGGAGCACCCCTGCTTGCTGTGTGAGAGCAGTTTCCCCAGTGAGGAGATCCTGGCGGCTCACCTGCAGTCTCTGCACCAGCGCCCCAGCACCGAGGACAAGGAGTTCAAGTGCCGCAGCTGCGGGAAGAGGTTCCCTGTAAAACAGGCCCTGCAGCGCCAGTGAGTGCATGAACCTGTGCATACCTGTACCTCATATATACCTGTACATACCTGTACCTCATATATACCTCTACCGCCATATACCTGTACATACCTGTACCACATATATACCTGTACTGCCATATACCTGTACATACCTGTACCACATATATACCTGTACATACCTGTACCTCATATATACCTGTACATACCTGTACCTCATATATACCTCTACCGCCATATACCTGTACATACCTGTACCACATATATACCTGTACTGCCATATACCTGTACATACCTGTACCTCATATACCTGTACATACCTGTACCTCATGTACCTGTACATACCTGTACCTCATATATACCTCTACCGCCATATACCTGTACATACCTGTACCACATATATACCTGTACATACCTGTACCACATATATACCTCTACCGCCATATACCTGTACATACCTGTACCTCATATATACCTGTACATACCTGTACCACATATATACCTCTACTGCCATATACCTGTACATTCCTGTACTGGCATATATACCTCTACATACCTGTACCTCATATATACCTCCACCACCATATACCTGTACTACATATATACTTCTACCGACATATACTTGTATTACTTGTATAGACCTCTACCATATATATATATATATATACTTGTACCTGTATATATCTGTATACACACATGTATTATGCTGTGTGTGTGTGTGTGTGTGTTTGTGTGTGTGTGTGTGTTATTTAACCTGCTGTTGTATCTCCAGTGTTCTGCACTGCTCAGAGAACGTGGAGCCTGGCTGTGATTCCACCCACATTCACCAGTGCTCCCTGTGTCACATCAGCTTCAGCTCAGAGTCCAGGTACCTCTAATCTACCGCACACTACATATACCACATACAGCGTATACCACACATCGCATTTACCACACATAGCTTATACTACACACCACATATACCACACATAGATTATGCTACACGCCACATATACCATACATAGCTTATACTACACACCGCATATACCACATTCAGTATATACCACACGCAGAATATACCACACACCGCATATACCACACACCGCATATACTACACACCGCATATACTACACACCACATATACCACACACAGCATATACAAACACACCATATACCACACACATATTCAATAGATATACACACACCGCATATACCACACACAGCTTTATACTACACACAGCATATACCACAACAGCATACAACAAGCATATACCACACACACATGCTAACACAGCATTTACCACACACAGCATATCAAACACAGCATATACCACACACCGATATACCACACACAGCTATACTACACACGCATATACCACCACACATACTAAACAGCATATACCACACACAGCATGTAACACAGCATATACCACACACAGCATATACTGCAAACACCATATACCGCACACACAATATACTACACATTAAACACAGCATATACCACACACCGCATATACCACACACAGCTTATACTACACACAGCATATACCACACACAGCATACTAAACACAGCATATACCACACACAGCATGCTAAACACAGCATTTACCACACACAGCATATACAAACACACCATATACCGCACACACAATATACTACACATAGCATATACAAACACAGCATATACCACACACCGCATATACCACACACAGCTTATACTACACACAGCATATACCACACACAGCATGCTAAACACAGCATATACCACACACAGCATATACAAACACACCATATACCGCACACACAATATACTACACATAGCATATACAAACACAGCATATACCACACATAGCATATACCACACACAGCATACTACACACAGCATATACCACACAGCATACTACACACACAGCATACCATTACCAACACCAAGCATCTAAACACAGCATTTACACACACAGCATATCCCAAACACAAAACCAAGCTAACCGCACACACACAAAAACAATATACCACACATAGCATAGCTAAAACACAGCATTTACCACACACAGCATATACCACACATAGCTTATACTACACACAGCATATACCACACACAGCATGCTAAACACAGCATATACCACACACAGCATACTAAACACAGCATATACCACACACAGCATACTAAACACAGCATATACCACACACAGCATACTACACACAGCATATACCACACACAGCATATGCAAACGCAGTGTTGAATGTGTGTTTGTCCTGCAGCTTTGATCAGCATAAGGAGGCCTGTAAGGGGGACGCCAGGTTTATCTGTAAAGCAGAAAGCTGCGGGAAGAGGTTCAAAAGCAAGGATGCCCTGAAGAAACACAAAGGGAATGTCCATACAGGTGTGTGCGTGCAGGTGTGTCCATACAGGTGTGTGCGTGCAGGTGTGTCCATACAGGTGTGTGCGTGCAGGTGTGTCCATACAGCTGTGTGCGTGCAGGTGTGTCCATACAGCTGTGTGCGTGCAGGTGTGTCCATACAGGTGTGTGCGTGCAGGTGCAATACAGGTGTGTGCGTGCAGGTGTGCCATGCAGGTGTGTGCGTGCAGTGTGTCCATACTGGTGGGTGCAGGTGGTCCATACAGTGTGTGCGTGCAGGTGTGTCCATACTGCTGTGTGCGTCAGGTTGTCCATACAGGTGTGTGCGTGCAGGTGTGCCATATGCTGTGGGTGCAGGTGTCCACTACAGTTGGCGTGCAGGTGTGTCCATACAGTGTGTGCATGCAGGGTGTGCGTGCAGTGTGTCCATACAGGTGTGGCGTGCAGGTGTGTCATACTGCTGTGTGCGTGCAGTGTCATGCAGGTGTGTGCGTGAGGGTTGCGTGCAGTGTGTCAACAGGTGTGTGCTGCAGGTGTGTGCGTGCAGGTGTGTCCATGCAGGTGTTGCGTGCAGGTGTCCATACTGCTGTGGCGTGCAGGTGTGTCCATACAGGTGTGTGCGTGCAGGTGTGTCCATATGCGTGTGGTGCAGTGTGTCCATACAGGTGTGTGCGTGCAGGTGTGTCCATATGCTGTGTGCCGTGAAGTGTGTCCATACAGCTGGTGTGGCAGGTGTGTCCATACAGGTGTGTGCGTGCAGGTGTGTCCATACAGCTGTGTGCGTGCAGGTGTGTCCATACAGGTGTGTGCGTGCAGGTGTGTCCATACTGCTGTGTGCGTGCAGGTGTGTCCATACAGGTGTGTGCGTGCAGGTGTGTCCATACAGCTGTGTGCGTGCAGGTGTGTCATACAGGGTGGCGTGCAGGTGTGTCCATACAGGTGTGTGCGTGCAGGTGTGTCCATACAGGTGTGTGCGTGCAGGTGTGTCCATACAGGTGTGTGCGTGCAGGTGTGTGCGTGCAGGTGTGTCCATACAGGTGTGTGCGTGCAGGTGTGTCATACAGCTGTGTGCGTGCAGGTGTGTCCATACAGGTGTGTGCGTGCAGGTGTGTTCTCACAGGTGTGGGTGTACAGGTGTGTTCTCACAGGTGTGGGTGTACAGGTGTGTTCTCACAAGTGTGTCCACACAAGTGTGTTCTCACAGGTGATGTTCTGATTGGTCTGTTCACACGGGTGTGTTCTCACAGGTGTGTGTATATAGGTTTGTTCTCACAATTCTGTTCATGCAGATTTAACAGAGCTCTTCTGTTCTTATATATAAATGTATTTTCTCCAGGTCATTGAAGAAAATAACATCTAGAATGGAGAGACATGAGACCGTAAATCCAGTTAACAGTCCCTGGTTAATTTAAAAAGAATGAAAGACTGCCAGTGCAATAACCAGTCGTATATAAACAGTGACTCTAAGTCAAGCTTCGGACTCTTCCAGTCGAACCCGTGCTGTGCGTGTGAAGCTGCGGCTGGCAGCACGTTTTCAGGGGCCTATTTTAAGGGGAAATCAGGGTGGATTTAATGTGTTTATATCATTACTAACAGGAGAAGCTCTTGACCTCAGTTAATTAAAGTGACTCTCTTGCGCAGAGCTGAGGGCCTCTCCAATTACCTCCTGCATTAACGATGCTGTGGGGCGGGGGGGGGGGCTGAGATATCAGCACATCAGTCACTAACTCCGTTCCTCCCTACTGGCTGCGATGTGCTGCTTCTCTATCTTTCTCTCTCTCTCTCTCTCACACACACACATACACACACACTCTCTCTCTCTCACACACACACACACCTTGCTGTAGTTGTTGAATGAGGTGTGCTTTGTTAGGGTTGGAGTGAAACCTACAGGACAGTAGATCTCCAGGACCAGGGATGGGCAGCCCTGTGTTAGATAGTGGGCTCTGTTAGATGTGTGTGTTCGGTGATCTGCTGATACTCTGGATGGGAAGTGGCCGCTCTGCCCTGTCCCGGGTCTCTTCTCCGAGCTCAGGCCCTTTTCATGTTTCATTGCGGGGGTCTCCTCTCTGAGCTCCGAGCTCAGGCCCTTTCCTTGTTTCAGTGCCTGGGTCTCCTCTCCGAGCTCCGAGCTCAGGCCCTTTCCTTGTTTCAGTGCGGGGGTCTCCTCTCTGAGCTCCGAGCTCAGGCCCTTTCCTTGTTTCAGTGCCGGGGGTCTCCTCTCTGAGCTCCGAGCTCAGGCCCTTTTCATGTTTCAGTGCGGGGGTCTCCTCTCTGAGTTTCGAGCTCAGGCCCTTTTCATATTTCAATGCCGGGGGTCTCCTCTCTGAGCTCCAAGCTCAGGCCCTTTTCATGTTTCAGTGCAGGGGTCTCCTCTCTGAGCTCCGAGCTCAGGCCCTTTTCATGTTTCAGTGCAGGGGTCTCCTCTCTGAGCTCCGAGCTCAGGCCCTTTCCTTGTTTCAGTGCAGGGGTCTCCTCTCTGAGCTCCGAGCTCAGGCCCTTTTCATATTTCAGTCTCCAGCTGTGCGGCTGAGGAGATCAGGCCCTCCGCATTCCGCGAGCTGGCGGAGCGTGACTTCATCCTCTTATGAGTTCTGCGTTCCGCTCCCTCATTCCGAGCGAGCGAGAGCCTGCTGCTCTAGTTATGTCTGCTCGGCTAGCGGCTGATAAGGCTGGGATTATGAGCGCTGAGACCCACCGCGCTAATGACCTCAGTGTCCTGCTCATGCAGGGTCTTAAGGAGCTCAGAGTTGGGTGTGTGTGTGTGTGTGTGTGAGAGAGAGAGAGAGAGAGAGTGTGTGTGTGTGTGTGTGTGTGTGAGGGTGCGGTCTGAAAGCAGGGGAGCCATTTTGTGGGTACAGAAATGGATTGGTACACTGGGTGGGTTATTCAAGGACTGTAAGTCTTGTAAGAGTTGCAAAGTGTTTTGTTTTTATTCATATGTAATTGCCACAAATTTAATGATATGGACTAATATTGTTTCATAGTACAGTAAGGATGAGTACAGTATAGTTCACTAATATACTTAGTGTAAGAACAGTATAGTTCCAGAGTATAACTAGCCTGAGTATAGTGTAGTTTGATAGTCTAGTTAGTGAGAGTGTAGTATAGTTTCATTATATCATTAGTGTGAATGTAGGTAGACTATAAGTTATTGGTATATTGGCAGCAGTTAAATGAATGTATTCAGCTCATTGGTCTTGAGCAAAGGAGGCAGAAGCACTGTCAGTTTCAGTTGGTTGAACTCCATCTCCCTCTCTCTGCGGAGATGTCTAACGGAGGACATTATCTAAATTACTACCATCCCTTCCAAATT
The DNA here is from genome assembly GCF_018555375.3 of Anguilla rostrata. Lineage (NCBI taxonomy): Eukaryota > Metazoa > Chordata > Actinopteri > Anguilliformes > Anguillidae > Anguilla > Anguilla rostrata. Next base: position 66,549,552 of record NC_057936.1, read on the forward strand.
ATACATACTTACAGATACTTTTCTGGACTATTTAGAAAATGTGAAAATGTTTCTGGAGTCTGGTTTATTCAGAGTGGCTGGAGGGGCAGGCAGCCCCCCCCCCCCCATATAGGACGCGAACCCGCATGACCCCCCCGCCATGACACGCTCCCACAGAGCAGACTCGCGTGCACTAACGGGGTGCAGCGCAATCACAACAAACTCGCACACGTCCTGGCCAGGACAGTCCCCTCTCAGAGCAACTAAAATTCAGCTCAAACCCGCCTGGCCCGTCCTGGTGTGAGTGGGTCGGGCCGTCCTGGTGTGAATGGGTCGGTCCGTCCTGGTGTGAGTGGGTCGGCCCGTCCTGGTGTGAATGGGTCGGGCCGTCCTGGTGTGAGTGGGTCGGCCCGTCCTGGTGTGAGTGGGTCGGCCCGTCCTGGTGTGAGTGGGTCGGTCCGTCCTGGTGTGAGTGGGTCGGCCCGTCCTGGTGTGAGTGGGTCGGCCCGTCCTGGTGTGAGTGGGTCGGCCCGTCCTGGTGTGAGTGGGTCGGCCCGTCCTGGTGTGAATGGGTCGGCCCGTCCTGGTGTGAATGGGTCGGTCCGTCCTGGTGTGAGTGGGTCGGCCCGTCCTGGTGGAGTGGGTCGGCCCGTCCTGGTGTGTATGGGTCGGTCCGTCCTGGTGTGAGTGGGTCAGGCCGTCCTGGTGTGAGTGGGTCGGGCCGTCCTGGTGTGAATGGGTCGGTCCGTCCTGGTGTGAGTGGGTCGGTCCGTCCTGGTGTGAATGGGTCGGCCCGTCCTGGTGTGAGTGGGTCGGGCCGTCCTGGTGTGAATGGGTCGGCCCGTCCTGGTGTGAGTGGGTCGGGCCGTCCTGGTGTGAGTGGGTCGGTCCGTCCTGGTGTGAGTGGGTCGGCCCGTCCTGGTGTGAGTGGGTGAATATGCGACTGCTCGGAGTGTTGCCTCAGCTTTCCGCCGTCACTCTGCTTGCGCGCTCGTGCGGCCCTGGAGGATCCAGAGCAGTGGAGCAGCAGCCTGTACTGTCCGTCAGTGCAGACATGTCCTTGCATTTTGAGCAGATCAATTAAAACCAAGTGTCCATGAGAGAGAAATCTGAAATTCGAGGTTGATGCTTGTGCTCTGACTTGGACAGTGTGATTGCTGTTTGTGCTCTGACTGTGATCTTGACTGCTATGATTCTGACACTGTGCTTTGACTCTGTGCTCTGACTGTGTGATCTTGACTGCTATGATTCTGACACTGTGCTTTGACTGTGTGCTCTGACTGTGTGCTGTCTGTGCTCTGATTCTGAATCCATGCTCCGACTCTCTGCTCTCAGGAAGTGGCCGTCGGAAGCTGATGTGCTCCATCTGCAGTAAGAAGTGCTCCTCAATGGCCAACCTGCAGGAGCATCGCAAGGTCAGAGGTCCCACACTGCTCTTACTGTCTCACTCATTCACCCTCTCTCCCTCCAGTTATTTCACTCACTGTTCTTTCTCTCTATTTATCTGCCTGCATCAGAGCTGCTCACTGTGGTATGTTCATTATTACATCTACACCGATAGAGTGCGCTGACAGAGAACATGTGATCTGCGTGTTACTGACATCACTGTAGGAGGTATGTGTGACATCACTATGGCAGGTGCAGTATGTGTGACATCACTGATGGAGGTACGTGTGATATCACTGTGGGAGGTGAAGTATGTGTGACATCACTGTGGGAGGCATGTGTGACATCACTATGGCAGGTGCAGTATGTGTGACATCACTGTGGGAGGTGCAGGCGTTTATGTGCACAGTGTAAAAGTCATGTGAGATGCTGCAGTTGGGCCTGGCATTGTGTTGCATGGGCGTTTCCCTGGAGACCCAGAGAAGGTTCCTGTTGAAACCGGAACCCTCTCAGGAACCTGACAAAGGGCACTACAACACAACATCAGGACTCTGAGCGATGAGCTGAAGGAAAGGATGTCTGAGTGTTGGGGCACAGGAAGTGTTGCTGCTGCTAACGGGCTAGCAGGCTGCTGTGTAATTCATGTGCTGCTAACGGGCTAGCAGGCTGCTGTGTAATTCATGTGCTGCTAACGGGCTAGCAGGCTGCTGTGTAATTCATGTGCTGCTAACAGGCTGACAGGCTCCTGGTGTAGTTCATATGCTGCTAACAGGCTCCTGTGTAGTTCATACACTGCTAACGGGCTAACAGGCTCCTGTGTAGTTCATACACTGCTAACGGGCTAACAGGCTCCTGTGTAGTTCATACGATGTTAACAGGCTCCTGGTGTAGTTCATACGCTGCTAACAGGCTAACAGGTGTAGTTCATGTGCCTCTAATGGGCTAACAGGCTCCTGTGTAGTCCATGCGCTGCTAACAGGCTAGCCGGCTGCTGTGTAGTTCATGTGCTGCTAACGGGCTAACAGGCTCCTGTGTAGTCCATGCGCTGCTAACAGGCTAGCCGGCTGCTGTGTAGTTCATACGCTGCTAACAGGCTAACAGGCTGCTGTGTAGTTCATACGCTGCTAACAGGCTAACAGGCTCCTGTGTAGTTCATACGCTGCTAACAGGCTCCTGTGTAGTTCATGCGCTGCTAACAGGCTCCTGGTGTAGTGCACACGCTGCTAACAGGCTAACAGGCTCCTGTGTAGTGCACACGCTGCTAACAGGCTGACAGGCTCCTGGTGTAGTTCATATGCTGCTAACAGGCTCCTGTGTAGTTAATGCGCTGCTAACAGGCTAACAGGCTCCTGTGCAGTGCACACGCACTGCCTGTTTGAGCGGGAGAGGTCTGATTGCGCCCCTGCATCACGCTGCCCGCACTGGAGCCTTCGCCCTGCATTATTATTTACGCTCCCCTCGTGACACGCTGTGGATTCACTGTCCCCACATTCCTCTGCCTGCCCGCAGGCCCAAATTAAACCCTCAGCAGTGCGCAGGGCACGCCCAACCGCGGGAGGGGCGGGGGGGGCAGCTATTAAAAACTCCACTCTGAGCTTAATTGCATTTGCATTTCCTCCTTTTCATGAGCTGATCAAACGTGTGCTGCGGCAGACTGGCACTCTTAATGCGCTTTCTACCGCCATCAGAGAGAGGGAAAGAGAGAGAGAGGGGGAGAGAGAGAGGGAGAGAGAGAGAGAGAGAGGGAGGGGGAGAGAGAGAGAGAGGGAGAGAGAGAAGGAGAGAGATGGAGATGGAGAGAGAGAGAGAGAGAGGGAGGGGTAGATATCGTGAGAGAGATGGAGCATGGAGAGAGAGGAGAGGTGGCCCGGGTATTCTTACCGTGCGCTTAATCTCTGGTCTCCTTCTCATTGGAGATTTGGTGGTTATCCGCGGCGCTGGCAGAGGCTTCTGTGAGCGCTGTGGAGCGCTGTCTCCGTTATCCAGCCAGGCCCCATTCAGAGACGCTGGCAGAGGCTTCTGTGAGCGCTGTGAAGCGCTGTGGAGCGCTGTCTCCGTTATCCAGCCAGGCCCCATTCAGAGACGCTGGCAGAGGCTTCTGTGAGCGCTGTGAGCGCTGTGGAGCGCTGTCTCCGTTATCCAGCCAGGCCCCATTCAGAGACGCTGGCAGAGCGGGATTAGCGCTGTTCTGTCCTACATGACAACCGGCTTTCTGCTGTCATGGAATTTGAACAAAAATATTGCTTCATCTGTTTTTCCTCTGCTTCTCTCTGCTTCCTGCTGCTCCTCTCTGCTTCTCTCTGCTCCTCTCTGCTTCCTGCTGCTTCTCTCTGCTTCCTGCTGCTCCTCTCTGCTTCCTGCTGCTTCTCTCTGCTCCTCTATGCTTCCTGCTGCTTCTCTCTGCTCCTCTCTGCTTCTTGCTGCTCCTCTCTGCTCCTCTCTGCTTCCAGCTGCTCCTCTCTGCTTCTCTCCTGCTCTCTGCTTCTGCTGCTCTCTGCATCTCTCTGCTTCTCGTCTCTGCATCCTGCTGCTCCTCTCTGCTTCCTGCTCTGCCAGGCCTGCTAGTTTCCCATCAGTGCCCCAGTGATAGTTTGCAGTGCTCACAGTGCTGTGAGGTCAGAGGGGCCCGAGAGTTCTGAGTGTGGGGGCGCTTTTGGCTTCCCCTGCGCCAGTCAGTCTGTAATTTCAGTTCCTCTCGGGGTGTCTGTCTGTGCTCGAGCGCTCTGCTCCTGTCTCTCAGATCCACGAGGTGTTCGACTGCCCTGCCTGTGACAAGAAGTTCATCTCCTCCAATCAGCTCAAGCGTCACATGATCACCCATTCAGGTACGGCTCTGCAACATCGCAACCACGCATTCGTCACTTCCTGTCAGGGTCTGCATTCCTGCATACATCATTTCCTGTCAGGGGCATGTCTGTGTACATCACTTCCTGTCAAGGGCATGCCCTTGTGTTCCGATTTCTGGGGGGCTGTTTTAAAGAAGGCGCTGCTGTGTGATTGGCTCTCTTCATCCCTTGCTCTCACCCCCATACCCTGCCAGCGAATCACGTCCGCCAGTGTAGGAGGCCTTGTGTGTGCTACCTCATCACAGGGTACACACAGTGTGTTTTACACAGGGCCCCTGAGGATGAGGGCACTGCTGGACAGGGGGGGACTTCTCTCTCTCCATCTGCTGTTCCTCTCTCTCTCTGACTCTTTCTCTCTTCATCTCGCTCCATCCTTCACTAGACCCCCCCCCCGATCTGAGAGTGTTGCTGATTTCCCAGGGATAAACAAATGGCCTTCTCTATTTCAGTGTCAGTGGAGGGCATTAGGGGCTGTTTAATTACTCAGATCTTAATTACACTGCAGTTAATCTCTGCATCTCCCACAGAGGGCCTGTTCCACCCTGTCTGTCTGCCTGTCTCCCAGTCTCTCACCCTGTCTGTCTCCCAGTCTCTCACCCTGTCTGTCTGCCTGTCTGTCTCCCAGTCTGTCTGTCTGTCTCCCAGTCTCTCACCCTGTCTGTCTGCCTGTCTGTCTCCCAGTCTCTCACCCTGTCTGTCTGCCTGTGTGTCTCCCAGTCTGTCTGTCTGTCTCTCAGTCTCTCACCCTGTCTGTCTGCCTGTGTGTCTCCCAGTCCCTCACCCTGTCTGTCTCCCAGTCTCTCACCCTGTCTGTCGGTCTGATTGCCTGTCTGTCTGTCTGTCCCCCAGTCTCTCACCCTGTCTGTCGGTCTGATTGCCTGTCTGTCTGTCTGTCTGACCTGTGCAGAGAAGCGCCCCTACACCTGTGAGGTGTGCAGTCGCTCCTTTAAGCGGCTGGACCAGGTGACAGCGCACAAGATCATCCACAGCGAGGACAAGCCCTACAAGTGCAAGCTGTGCGGGAAGGAGTTTGCCCACCGGAACGTCTACAAGAACCACAAGAAGGTCAGTCTCTTACACTCTGAGCACAGCTGAGTCTCTTACACACTGAGCACAGATGAGTCTCTTACAGACTGAGCACAGCTGAGTCTCTTACACACTGAGCACAGCTGAGTCTCTTACAGACTGAGCACAGCTGAGTCTCTTACAGACTGAGCACAGCTGAGTCTCTTAAACTCTGAGCACAGCTGCTCAGTGTACAGGGAGAGGCTAAGTGAACAGGCACATTAATGCACACACACACACACACACACACGCACGCACACACACACACACGCACGCACACACTCAAATGAACGCAGTCTCTAACAGAGATTAGGAAGATATATGCATGACTGATTATAAGTAGGCAGAACTGGCACTAATGCTTGATCCTTTTCACACAGTTAACAGCTCTTTCAAAAACAGTGATCCCCATAAACCACATCTGAATCATTTGGAAACTGTCTTACTTTTCTAGTGAACTGAAGTGGCTTTGTGTGTGCGTGTGCGTGTGCGTGCGTGCGTGCGTGTGTGTGGGTGTGGGTGTGTGTGTGTGTGTGTGATCCTTAGCATGCTGGTTCTTTCCCCTGCTGAACATTCAGCTGTTGTCCTGATGCACCCTTATAGTAGTGTTAATACGTCTGTGTGGCCCATGGATATTAAAGGGTGGGGTGTGTGTTCCTCCCAGGGTCTGTGGGGACACTGTGTTTACACTGGGCTTTAGCGGGGTCACGGGGAGGGGGGGGGGGGGGACCCCACAGTGCTGTTATCTGCTTCCTGCCAATGAGAGAGCTGCTCTGCTGCCGTCTGGGCAGATCAGAGCCGGAGATGGAGACCAAGAAACTTAAACCCCCCCCCCACCGCTCTTCCTCTTCTCTTCTTTCCTCCCTTCTCTAATCCCTTTCTCGCCTCTTCCCTCATCTTCCTCTCTTCCCTCTTCTCCTCTCCTTTACTCTTTTCTGCTCTGCTGTCCCCTCCCTCATTCTCTTGCTCTGATCTCTGGTTATGTCTGTAGATGCAGTGTAGAGTTATGTCTGTAGATGCAGTGCAATAATTATGTCTGTAGATTCAGTGCAGAATTATGTCTGTAGATGCAGTGCAGTAGTTATATCTGTAGATGCAGTAGAGAGTTGTGTCTGTAGATGCAGTGCAGTAGTTATGTCTGTAGATGCAGTGCTGTTATGTCTGTAGACGCAGTGCAGTAGTTATGTCTGTAGATGCAGTGCAGATCCACGAGACTTCCCTTGAGACACTGCATTTCCTGTGTGTGATGTAATGAGCTTTTTTGAGGGCCCCATAAGGCACTGAATGTCATGGGGCCCTGTTTTTCCCATGAGACACTACATTACCCAGCATACCCTGCTTCCTGCAGACCCACTCAGAGGAGAGGCCCTTCCAGTGTGAGGAGTGCAAAGCGCTGTTCCGCACACCTTTCTCCCTGCAGAGACACCTGCTTATACACAACAGTGAGTATCTGTGTGTGTGTGTGTGTGTGTGTGCGCGTGCGTGTGAGTATCTGTGTGTGTGTGTGTGAGTATCTGTGCGTGTGTGCGCGCGTGCATGTGTGTGTGTGCGTGTGTGTGCGTGCGTGCGTGCGTGCGTGTGTGTGTGAGTATCTGTGTGTGCGTGCATGTGTGTGTGTGTGTGCGTGCATGCGTGCGTGCGTGTGTGTGAGTATCTGTGTGCGCGTGCATGTGTGTGTGTGTGTGTGTGCGTGCATGCGTGCGTGTGTGTGTGTGTGCGTGCGCCTGCGCGCGTGTGTGTGTGTGCGTGCGCGCGCGTGTGTGTGTGGTGTACGCTCTTCCTGGGGTCTGTGTGAAACGTGAGCGTGTGTGTGTGTGAGTATCTCTGTGCGTGCGTGTGTGTGTGTGAGTATCTGTGTGCGTGTGTGTGTGAAACGTGAGCGTGTGTGTGTGTGAGTATCTCTGTGCGTGCATGTGTGTGTGTGTGTGTGTGTGCGTGCGTGCGTGCGTGTGTGTGTGTGTGCGTGCGCCTGCGTGTGTGTGTGTGTGTGTGTGCGTGCGTGCGTGTGTAACACTCTTCCTGGCGGTCCCTCGTGTGAAACGTGAGCGTGTGTGTGTGTGAGTATCTGTGTGCGTGTGTGTGTGAAACGTGAGCGTGCTGTTTGTAATAAAACCGCGCGGCAGGCACGGCGTTTGGGCGCTGACATCACCTCCCCTCGCGCGGAGCGAGGCCTGGCGCGGGCGGTAATGGTGTAATTGTTTTTTGAGGAGCGCTCTCTCGCTCTCTCGCTCGCCCGCCCGTCTGTGGGCTGTCACGCGACGCTGCTCTGGAGGGATGGCGGGGAACTGAAGAGTCCGGCGTGGGCGGAGTCTGCCCCATGATGCACCAGGGTTGACCTGGGCCTGGAGGGACCTGAACCTGCAGTCTTCTGCCAGGTCCAGAAAAAGTGTGTGTGTGTGTGTGTGTGTGTGCGCGCACGTGTGAGTGTGTGTGTGTGTGCGTGTGTGACTGTGAGTGTGTGTGCGTGTGTGTGTGTGTGTGCGCGTGTGTGCGCGTGTGTGCGCGTGTGTGTGCGTGTGTGTGCGTGTGTGTGTGTGTGCGTGTGTGTGTGTGTGTACATGCTCGTATTGGGGTGTGTTTGGGCCTGTACGGCTGAGAGAGAGCTGGATGATGCTTGTTTACGAGCAGGATGACATCTTCAAGAAAAACACAAAAAAACCACAATGAAAGGAGGAGAAGCACAATAGGAGATGGAAGGAAACAGGCTTTATTCTGCAGAGAGCTGGAGAGTGTGTGAGACCTCCTGCTGGGACATTCTCCTGTGACAGTGTGTCTGGGGGGGAGGTTTTTGTTGGCCTTGCGTGCTCTGAAACACACTGCGCTCTGAAACACAGTGTACTGAAACACACTGCTCGAACAGGTAACGCGCTCTGACCAGTCGACACCGCTCTGAACACGCGCCTGAACCGCTTGAACACTGCGCCGAAACAGGCTCGAAAAGGACTGAAAACACTGCGCTCTAACACTGTCGAACCACGCGCGAACACGGTACTGACACACTGGCCTGAAACCACCGCTCAAAATCGCTCGAACAGTCCTGAACGTGTATGAACAATGCGTCTGAAGCGGTATGAAACCTGGCCTAACACGGTAGAACCTGCTCTGAAACACTGCGCTCTGAACACTCCTCGAACAGTGCGCTCTGAAACACGTGTCTGAAGGCTGAAACACAGTGTACTGAAACACACTGCGCTCTGAAACACAGTGTACTGAAACACACTGCGCTCTGAAACACAGTGTACTGAAACACACTGCGCTCTGAAACACACTGCGCTCTGAAACACTGCGCTCTGAAACACTGCGCTCTGAAACACAGTGCTCTGAAACACTGCGCTCTGAAACACTGTGCTCTGAAACACACTGCGCTCTGAAACACTGCGCTCTGAAACACAGTGCGCTCTGAAACACTGTGCTCTGAAACACTGCGCTCTGAAACACAGTGCTCTGAAACACTGCGCTCTGAAACACAGTGCGCTCCGGAACACTGCGCTCTGAAACACAGTGCTCTGAAACACTGTGCTCTGAAACACTGTGCTCTGAAACACAGTGCGCTCTGAAACACTGCGCTCCGAAACACAGTGCGCTCTGAAACACAGTGCTCTGAAACACAGTGCTCTGAAACACTGCTCTGAAACACAGTGCGCTCTGAAACACTGCTCTAAAACACTGCGCTGAAACACTGCTCTGAAACAGTGCGCTCTGAAACACAGTGTGCACTGAAACACTGCGCTCTGAAACACACTGCGCTCTGAAACACCACATGCTCTCTCCCTCCAGGCGAGAGGACCTTTAAATGCGATCAGTGTGACGCCACTTTCAAGCGCAAGGACACGCTGAACGTGCACATACAGGTGGTGCACGACGGACACAAGAAGTACAAGTGTGACCTTTGTGAGAAGGCCTTCGTCACACCGTCTGTGCTCAAGAGTCACAAAAAGGTGGGATCCCTCTTTCTCCCTCTCTCTCTCTCTCTCTCTCTCTCTCAGTGTGTCTTTTCTGTCTCTCTCTCAGTCCTCCGTCTCTCTCTCTGTCTCTCTCTCTCCCTCTCTCTCAGTGCTCTGTCTCTCTCTCTGTCTCTCTTTCTCTCAGTGCTCCATCTCTATCTCAAACACTCTGTCTGTTAGTCTGTCTCTTTCTCTCTGTCTGTCTTGCTCTTTATCTCTCCTCCTCTCTCTCTCTGTCTCTCACTTCAGTCACATGGTCTTCAGTAACTGAAACACTGGCCGTCTTTTACAGTTTGATGGGAATGAATAGAAACTGGAGGCTGGAGTTATTAATTATTAAAAAGTAATTAAAAGAAGTCATTAATGATTATTAGGGTTACTGGTAAAACTTGTCCTGTATTTTAGTGTTTGTTGACTGATCTTTAATACGACTGCAGGGAGACCTGTGCACTCGCTGTGATTAAAGAACAGTCTTCAAGCAGTCTCACACAGCAATGCTCCCCTCTCCATCCGCACGTGGGACAGAAATTAAGGACACAGTTCTGGAGGCTGTGGCCTGTATATGGGTTTGAGTCGTGAATGTCCAAAGGGAGGTCTTGGGGTTTGGGTAGACCTGAACACGTAATTGGCCTGAGCGCGCTTCATTAGACGTAAAACAGTACGCATGGGTAGCGTTACACTGGTGCTTCGGTGTCTGATTTCCTGTTTGTTCTCCACACCATGCAGTTCTCCCGCTGCGCTTTCTCTCCTGCTCGGGACTGTAAAACCCTGGAAGTGTATTTTGCGTTATGATTTGAAATGGCCTTCAGTCAGCCCAGCCTCCCAGGGACCAATCAGAGAGCAGGCTGCCTCGCAGGGGCCTCCAATCAGAGAGCGGGTCCCAGAGCGGGCTCTAAGGCACGGACCCACACGTCTGGCTTAATCACGCTTTTCGGCTGAAACCAAAACCCCTTCTTGGCTCAGGACAAAACAAATAGGCCCAAAACGCTACCTTCTGACCTTCAGCAGGCCCACTGAACTCTGCAGGGAGCGCCCCCCCCCCTACCCCCCCCTCCCCCACGCTGCGATTCCAAAGATTAGTTTGGGTCTTTGCGGGTGAAATCAAAACATGAGCACTGAATGGAGCTATAGAATAAAACGCCATCATTAAGGGCAATTTACCCTCAAGTCTGGAAAGGGGAGAGAGAGAGAGGGAGGCAGAGGGCAAGAGAGGGAGAGAGGGAGGGAGGAGGGAGAGGGGCAGGGGGATAGAGGGAGAAATAGAGCATGCTAGGAGGGGGAGAGAGAGGGGCATTAGGTATTTCATAAATGTAGAATGGTTTTGTGGCCGTTGCTGATAATGAATAAAAGCACAAGCCTGCACCCCTCATTCTCTACCCTACAACCTACACCCTTCATCATATATCCTAAACCCTGTTCCCCACCCCTACTCTATAACATATACTCTACACCCTACACTCTCCATCTTACACTCTATACCTCCTCTGGGCTGCGTGGTCTTTACGTTCTCTAATGTTCTCTCAGCCCTCCTCCTCTAAGCAGAGGTGTTTTTCATCTCTCAGTCCTCCTCCTCCTCTAAGCAGAGGTGTTTTTCATCTCTCAGTCCTCCTCCTCCTCTAACCAGAGGTGTTTTTCATCTCTCAGTCCTCCTCCTCCTCTAACCAGAGGTGTTTTTCATCTCTCAGACCCACACAGGTGAGAAGGAGAAGGTGTGTCCGTACTGCGGCCAGAAGTTCGCCAGCAACGGCACTCTACGGGTACACATCCGCAGCCACACAGGTAAGCCCCGCCCCCAGCCGCCCCGCCCGGAGAACTCGCCTTTCCCCCGCCCATCTCCACACCGCACATCTCCACCGTCAGAAAAACATCGCTGAAGAGCGGCTGGTTTTTAAAGTAAACCCCAAGTCTGGTTTTGGTAAAGCTTGCAGAAGGTTTGTAAAATGGTGGAATGCTCTGAGCCTTTGTGAGCAGGTTGCCTCTGAGGCCAGATGCAGCTCATAAATCACAGCTGTGTCAGTGCACCTGCGTCTCACCTGCGGAGCAGAGCTGCTGCTGCGGCACTGGGAGATAGGCCGCTTGGCTGAGGGTTCGATTTCTGAGAGGATGAGCACTTTGGAATGTCCCCGGCTCAGAGCTCGGCTACAGGAAGCTCTGATAAGGGCCTGCTGCTCCTAAGTGCTCTGTCAGATAAGGATGTGCTATGTGTGTTTTACTGCGCTGATAAGGAGCCAGGTGTGTGTGTGTATGTGTGTGTGTGTGTGTGTGTGTGTGTGTGCGCGCGCGCCGCGCATGTGTGTGTGTGTGTGTGTGTGATTGTGAGTGAGTGTGTGTGTGTGTGTGTGATTGTGAGTGAGTGTGTGTGTGTGCGCGTACGTGTGCGTGTGCGCGCGAGTGTGTATGTGCGTGCGCGCGCTGTGTGTGTGTGCGTGTGTGAGGACAGACTCATTTCTAAACTGCCCAGTAAAAAGTCACATTGGCGCAGTTCATGGCTGTTTATCACGGTGACAGTGACGGTGGGTCTAATTTAAGGCGGGACACAAGGTTGCCATGCGTCAGTGCTGCCGTATCTCCTGGTGATGAACACCCCTGTGTGCCGTGCAGTCACTTCACAGGCCATCAGCCCACTATCGGGGCGCAGCGCCCTGGCCTCTCTGCTCTTAAATCCCCCTGTGAGCTGACAGGCTGCCCGTGAAGGAGGGATACAGGCCAGAGATGGAGAAGAGAAAGAGAGAGAGGGAAAGAGTGTGTGTGTGTGTGTGTGTGTTTATCCAGGCAGAGGGGGTTATGGGTAATGTGTGTGTGTGAGTGCACTTGTGTGAGTGCATGTGAGTGTGAGTGCACGTGTGTGTGTGTTTGAGTGCATGTGTGTGTGTGTGTGTGTGTGTGTGTGAGTGCACGTGTGTGTGTGTGTGTGTGCGTGTGTGTTTGTACAGGCAGAGGGGGTTCTGGGTAATGTGTGGGGGGCACAGAATGAAAGAAAGGAGCAGTTGAAATGAACATAGCGATGACCCTGCTGGCCTTCTCTGGCTGTAAATCTCTTCCTTTCTGAGGAACTCGCAAACACCCTGCTCTCTGCTTCCCTCAGCTCCTCGAAATAAGATAATACACCTCCCTCCCCCTCCTCCCCTCTGCCCCCTCTTCCTCCCTCTCTCTTTCTCTCCCACACTATCCCCCCTCTACCCCCTCTTCCTCCCTCACTGCCTGTTTTCCTCTCCCTCTCTGCACCTCTCTATCTCTCCTTTCTCCACCCTTTCTCGCTCTGCCCCCACTCTCTCTCTCTCTTCCTCTCTCTCTCTGACCCCCACACTCTCTCTCTCTCTCTCTCTCTCTCGACCCCACACTCTCTCTCTCTCTCTCTCCCTGCCCAAACGAGAGCTGCACACACAGTTCTGATGGCTGCCGTGTCTCCGTGGCGATGCCTGAGTTGTTTGTTTGTTTGTTTGTTTGTTTGTCAGCTGTGTGGCTTTGCCCTCTCTAACGAACCCAGAGGGCATTTACAGGCATTCCACACCACCGGACTGCAGGGGTGCGGCTCACATGGTACAGCCCACACATATTCCCCATACTGAGCACGTGAATGGTGCGGTCCGTGTATGCTGATCAGAGGAAGTACGTGAGGTGGTACAGTCCTTGTGCTTTACTCAGGCGCTGTCTGCGATGGTTTAGTCCACAGTGTGTAATAACAGGAAGTACGTGAGATGGTACGATTCGTATGATTTTATCGCAGTAAATGTAAGATTTTGCAGGCCGTTAGGTTTAAATACAGGGACTATGTCAGGTGGTATAGTCCATATGCACATTCAGGGTTTAATAAAATGAAATCAAAATGACTATATTTTTATCTTTGGTTAACTACTTCTGTTAGTCACACCTACACACACACACAGAACTCTGCTACTCACACACAACTCTGTTACTCACACCTACACACACAGAGAAGTCTGTTACTCACACACGCACATACAACTCTGTTATACACACACATGCGCACACACACAGCTCTGTTGCTCACACACACACACACACACACACGCACGCACACACAGCTCTGTTGCACACACACTGAGTGGAGCTTAATGGGGTTAAATAGATAAGCGCGGTTGTCATGGTCACACACTGAAGGGTAGGTGTGAGCTGATCAGAAGCAGGGGTTTATGGGGGATAATGGGTCCGTATCGCATTACATGGCTGGGATGCCACAGGGAGGGGGGCGGGGCTCATTTTTGATGGACAGGGCTAATGCCCTTCAGGCAGATCCCTGCAAGGCTACAAAGTGCTCTCCCTTACACACCCCCCCATCTCCCTGACTGACCTGTACTCCACACTGCCCCTCCATCTCACTGACTGACCTGTACCCCACACACCGCCATCTCCCTGACTGACCTGTACCCCACACCCCCCCATCTCCCTGACTGACCTGTACCCCACACCGCCCCCCTATCTCACTGACCAACCTCTGTACCCCCCCCACCTCACTGACTGACCTGTACCCCACACCCCCCCATCTCCCTGACTGACCTGTACCCCACACCGCCCCCCTATCTCACTGACCAACCTCTGTACCCCCCCACCTCACTGACTGACCTGTACCCCACACCCCCCATCTCCCTGACTGACCTGTACCCCACACCGCCCCCTATCTCACTGACCAACCTCTGTACCCCCCCACCTCACTGACTGACCTGTACCCCACACCCCCATCTCCCTGACTGACCTGTACCCCACACCGCCCCCTATCTCACTGACCAACCTCTGTACCCCCCCCCCACCTCACTCATGGAACCGGTCTGGGGATGCTCATGAATAGCCGTGTTGTTACATCTGGAGAGAGACATTTCTGCTGAGTTTTTCAACTGTAACTTTCTAAAGTGTTTTTGGGTGAGCTGCCCCTTTGAAGCAGACCCTGCCTGCTCACACCTGGGGGTGAAAGGGATGCCTGTAGGTGGGCGAGCGGCGCAGGTAGGGTGTGGAGCTCATGGAGAGAGGGGTCCAGCTCGCCTCTTGGAGAGGATATTAAACCCCCTGCTCTTGGCCTTAAAGGCCTTTTTCTGCTCTGTGTTGTAGGGCTGTGTGCCCAGATCTGTCCCGCTGATAACCCTCACAGCGCTTTAAGAGTGCATTCAGATGCCCAGAAGGAAGGGGGGCACCCCCCACCTCCCCCCCCCATGCCCTCCCCCCCTCCCCGGCCCGTTCTAACTTGCGTGGCGCGTGAAAAAAATCACCTTCCAAACTCAAAGCAGGCCTGGCCCCGCCGAGCTGCTCCGGAACGTTCCGCGGAACCCTCCGGATCGCCGGGAGGTCCGGAACACCGCGCTGCACTGCGGAACATTCCGGTGCAGAACACTCCAGAACACTGCTGGAGACAGAGAGCACGCAGACCTCCCCGGAACCCTTCCGGAACATTCCCTTAGGCGCTGGAGCGATGGGTGTCCTGCCCTGCCCCGTCCGGCTGCTGTGGGCTGGGGGGGGGAGAGAGCTGGTTTGGGATGCTGGTAAATGGTTTGGGGTGCTGGTCGCTGGTTTGGGGTGCTGGTCGCTGGTTTGGGGTGCTGGTCGCTGGTTTGGGGTGCTGGTCGCTGGTCCTGTTTTGGGGCACCCTCCTGGAGAGAGAGAGCTTTGATGCCCCTGTGCCATCATCTCGAGGAGCGGAGGTTTTTCCCTCCTCTTCATGCTTATAAGTCCTGAAAGCTCAGATCTGGTTTGTTTGAAGTAAAAATTAACAGGAGACCTCAGGAATTCTCTCCTGCTTTCCACAGCCACATGGTCATACCTTTCAGTGTGCAGACACGCGTTTTCTGTGTGTGTGTGTGTGTGTGCGTGTGCGTGTGCGTGTGCGTGTGCGTGTGCGTGTGCATACGTGTGTGGGTGTGTGCGCGTGTGTGTGTGCATACGTGTGTGGGTGTGTGTGTGTGTGTGTGTGTATTCTGTACTAATGCTACTCTCCTGTGCAGGTGAGCGCCCGTACCAGTGCCCATACTGGCATGACAAAGTCACAGACTCACAAGATGCACAGTACCACACACTATCTCTCACACACCCCACCGCACCACACACATACACACATCACATGCCACATCAGCATACACACTCACACACACACACACTCTCGCACTCTCACACACACACACACTCTGTTTGCTGTGCTTGCTCCCCTGCTGTGATTGTCCCTGGGTGATAAGAAGGTGAGTGTAAGCTGTGGCTTGAGTTTGTTGAGGGTGTTGAGGCTCAGATCCTCTTCCTCTGAGGTGGAAGTGCGGTGTACCTTTCCTTAAGTACAGTGTGTGTGACAGATGAGCGTCTGCTGGAGTGTGTTTGCAGGGCTTTGGGTAGATATTTGTTTTGATTGGGTGGCTTTGTCTGCTTGGATGCGTGTGCGCAGCCTGAGGGTGGATTTCACCTGAAAGAGCTGGTGCAGATTGGGCGGTTTCCCCCGAGTCTCTCTCAGGCCTGAGCATGCCCACAGCCGCTCTTACCTACTGTGCGCTTGTACTGCAAACACAGCTTTTTATTATTACCATGTCTGAGGCTTGGACGAGTGTGTGTGTGTGTGTGTGTGTGTGTGCGTGTGCGTGTGCGTGTGTATTATGTGTGCGTGTCGCTCAGCCTAATTAATTCTGAAACACACTGGGCTTCTGCTGACGGAGTACAGGAGAATGGGGAGGCAATACAGTGTAGCAGTTAGGGGACAAGGGCCTGTAGCCCAGAGGTTGCAGGTTTGCTTCCCAGGTTTGATTCTCTGTCTGAATTGACCTGAATTGCTTCAGTACATGTCCAGAAGTATGAAATTATAGGATGTTAAAATGTAAACTGCATAAGTCGCTCTGGATAACTGCTGAGTGGGCTCCCCCCCCTCTCTCTCTCTCTCTGCTGGAGTGTTTTTCGTGTTTATTATTCCTGGAGTATGAACTGTAAAAACAGAAACTATAGTTGGGTCGCTCCCTCCCGCAGATATAAAGGTCTCCATGGTGACCGTGCAGTGTGTGTGTGTGTGCGTGTGTGCGCGTGTGTGTGCACGTGTGCGCGTGTAAAGGTCTCCATGGTGGCCGTGCAGTGTGCGTGTGTGTGTGTGTGTGCGCGTGTAAAGGTCTCCATGGTGACCGTGCAGTGCGTGTGTATGCGTGTGTGTGTGCGTGCGTGTCTGTGTGTGTGCAAGTGTAAAGGTCTCCATGGTAACCGTGCAGTTGAGCGTGATTTGATGTGAGCGGCATGAGGCCAGGCAGGGGGGCGGGGCTGAATCCTCAGGGGGCGGGGTCAATTACAGAGGTTATGTTTGGGTGACATGCGGCCCGGGACGTGTGTTGGCACAGCTGGGAGACTGACACCCCAAAGACACGGGGTCAGCCCCCCGCCCCCCTCCCCAAACCGCCCCCCCCCCCCCCAGCCCAGCCCCAGCTCTCACGCCGAACGCGCGTCCCACGCTGCTGCAGTGCTCTGGAATGCACCGCCACAGTTTGGTTTGAATTGTGTTTAAATCGGCTGCGTTGTGTGTATGTGTGTGTGTCAGTCACCCCCACACGTGCACCAGGAGAACAGCACCTCCCCTGTGGATAGGACCGGTACTGCAACCAAGAACGCACTGCGTGTCCTTTAACATGGGAGGCAATCACATCGCACATTTGCAGTCCTGTTTATCACACAGGAACCAGTGAAATTACTGATTCTCAGGTGTTTTCAATGCACAGGAGCCAATCCAGTCACAGATGTGCAGATGGTTAATAGAGGCAGAGCCCCCCCCCCGCAGAACGTCCCTCTCTCCAGTTTGTTTTGTAAAAGTACTCAGTGTGGAAAAGCCATGGCAGATTAAATACAGCCTCTTTTATTTATTTGCTTTTGTCAGGAAACTGAAGATGGGTGGGGTCAAAGGTCAAGCAGCTGTAGGGGGTCAGGAGGGGTCAGGAGGTGTAGATTAGGGACTCAACTACCGGAGTCAGTTTTTACTGCTATAGAAACAAAGGTTGCAATGCATTGTGGGCCTGCCAACCCCAGTGTCCCGTGATCAATGGCTTTTCTGTGCCACTGTGGTCTGCCTCCCACCCAGCCTGACTGCATCAGAGCTTCCCATGGGATTACCACAGGGCTATGCCCCCCCCGATAGCGAGCTCTGGGAATGAGACAGGGATAATCAGTTCAGTGGTCAGCATTACAAACTGAAATGGGTGTGAAGTGAGTGAACAGAGCTGGAATGTTCCGGAGGGGCTGGTTATTTGGGGTTAGTGTCGGGGATACGCTTCCCGTGATGGGACCTCTCTGGGGGGGAGGGGGGGAGTACTCCTCCCGTTCTGCCCTGGCCCCGCCCTCAGATAGCCATTTTCCCAGGTTCCGCGCTTCCTGTTCCCATGGCGACCGCGCCGGGTTATCAGCTAGCGAACGTCCTGCTGTCACTCCACTCCCCCCCGCGCTCTCTCATCCCCCCCCTCCCCAAAAACCGCTGCCCCGCTCGCATGGCGTTCATGCCTGAGTGCCATTTCCTGTTCCATGGGCGCAGCAGCGCAGGACGTCCTGTTTGAAGCTGCCCACCCTGCGGGTGCCCCTCCCCCCCCCCCGTCCCCTTCATCCCTGACAGCTCCGAGGTGTCCCACGGGAGTATTGCACAGAATTCCCTCTCAGATCCGACTCTGAAGTGTCCCGTGGGAATGTCGAATAGAATTCCCTCACACAGCTGGATTGGATCTCAGAAAAGCCCTATAAGTGTACTGAGTGTAACTGTCTCTGTCTGTCTCAGGAAAAGCCCTATAAGTGTATGATGTAAGCATAGTGTACTAGTCTGTCTCTGTCTGCCCAGGAAAAGCCCTATAAGTGTACTGAGTGTAACAGTGTCTCTGTCTGTCTCAGGAAAAGCCCTATAAGTGTACTGAGTGTAACTGTCTCTGTCTGTCTCAGGAAAAGCCCTATAAGTGTACTGAGTGTAACTGTCTCTGTCTGTCTCAGGAAAAGCCCTATAAGTGTACAGAGTGTAACAGTGTCTCTGTCTGTCTCAGGAAAAGCCCTATAAGTGTACTGAGTGTAACTGTCTCCGTCTGTCTCAGGAAAAGCCCTATAAGTGTACTGAGTGTAACAGTGTCTCTGTCTGTCTCAAGAAAAGCCCTATAAGTGTACTGAGTGTAACAGTGTCTCTGTCTGTCTCAGGAAAAGCCCTATAAGTGTACTGAGTGTAACAAAGCCTTCAGCCAGAAGAGGGGTTTGGATGAGCACATGAGGACCCACACTGGAGAGAAGCCCTTCCAGTGCGACGTGAGTAAATCCATCGATCCATCTATCAGCCAATCAATCAATCCATCAGTCAGTCTGTCAGCCAATCCATCAATCCATCAATCCGTCTATCAGTCAATCAATCCATCAATCAGTCTATCAGTCAATCAATCCATCAATCCATCTATCAGTCAGTCAATGGGGGGATGAGGGGATGAGAGGGATGAGGGGGATGAGAGGATGAGAGGGATGGGGGCATGGTGTTTGGGGGTAGTCTCCTCACGCCCTGGTTCAGTACTTCGCTCTCTTCACCGCAGAGTATATCCCATCATGCACTGCTCTGTCTTGGCAGGAAATGAGTCTTTTCGGGTCGGGCCTGAGCAGTGTTCTTTCTCTGCTCGCAGATTTTCTTTGACCGCACTGGGAAATTGAAAACAGCCCGTTGTTATTTTGTTGGGTTCTGTAGAGAAGAAGACGTGTGTTTGTTTGTGTTCGGCTGAGCGTGCTCTGAAGCCCGTAAGTGGCAGAATTAGCCGCTTCCTCCAGCTCTCAGTATGAGCAGTTCTGTTCTGAACGGCGAGGCCAATTCAGGGTAGTTTGGGCAGTTAACTTTAAGTTTTTTAAAACTCTGTTTACCTGTCCAGAGAACAA
Source organism: Anguilla rostrata (assembly GCF_018555375.3). Lineage (NCBI taxonomy): Eukaryota > Metazoa > Chordata > Actinopteri > Anguilliformes > Anguillidae > Anguilla > Anguilla rostrata. The sequence goes on from NC_057936.1 coordinate 66,568,612, forward strand.
TCGCCCTTCCATTCTGTCAGAGGAGGGCCGATGGCACTCAGTGGGGGTGTGCTTTCAGGCTTTGTGTGTCTCTGTGTGTGTGTGTGTGTGTCTGTGTGTGTCTGTGTGTGTGTCTCTGTGTGTGTGTCTCTGTGTGTCTGTGTGTGTCTCTGTGTGTCTGTGTGTGTCTGTGTGTGTGTGTCTGTGTGTGTCTCTGTGTGCGTCTGTGTGTATGTCTCTGTGTGTGTGTGTCTGTGTGTGTGTGTCTCTGTGTGTCTGTGTGTGTCTCTGTGTGCGTCTGTGTGTATGTCTCTGTGTGTGTGTCTGTGTGTGTGTGTGTCTCTGTGTGTTTCTGTGTGTGTGTGTCTCTGTGTGTCTCTTTGTGCGTCTGTGTGTATGTCTCTGTGTGTGTGTGTCTCTGTGTGTGTCTGTGTGTGGGGTGGGGGAGGGGGGGGTGGGTGTGGGGGCCCATGGGGGGAAGGGTGGGGGGGCAGGTGTTTGGCACCCATAGCCCCCGGTGTGAGGACAGACATGGAAAGTGTGAGGTCACGCGCGTGTGGTCACGCTCATCCCAGTCATGCGGCTGGGGGGGGGGGGGTGAAGGGGGTTTATGAGGTCCCCCTGCAGGCGCTGGAGCTCACAGAATAGCCTAGGTACTGGACAGTGTTTGGCAGTGTTAAGGTTGTTACTGGACAGTGTTTGGGAGTGTTAAGATTGTTCCTAGACAGTGTTTGGCAGTGTTAAGGTTGTTACTGGACAGTGTTTGGCAGTGTTAAGGTTGTTACTGGACAGTGTTTGGGAGTGTTAAGATTGTTCCTAGACAGTGTTTGGCAGTGTTAAGGTTGTTACTGGACAGTGTTTGGCGGTGTTAAAGTTGTTACTGGACAGTGTTTGGCAGTGTTAAAGTTGGTACTGGACAGCGTTTGGCAGTGTTAAGATTGTTACTGGACAGTGTTTGGCAGTGTTAAGATTGTTACTGGACAGTGTTTGGCAGTGTTAAGGTTGTTACTGGACAGTGTTTGGCAGTGTTAAGGTTGGTACTGGACAGTGTTTGGCAGTGTTAAGGTTGGTACTGGACAGTGTTTGGCAGTGTTAAGGTTGTTACTGGACAGTGTTTGGCAGTGTTAAAGTTGGTACTGGACAGTGTTTGGCAGTGTTAAGGTTGTTACTGGACAGTGTTTGGCAGTGTTAAGGTTGTTACTGGACAGTGTTTGGCAGTGTTAAGGTTGTTACTGGACAGTGTTTGGCAGTGTTAAGGTTGTTACTGGACAGCGTTTGGCAGTGTTAAAGTTGGTACTGGACAGTGTTTGGCAGTGTTAAGGTTGTCACTGGACAGTGTTTGGCAGTGTTAAAGTTGGTACTGGACAGTGTTTGGCAGCGTTAAGGTTGTTCCTGGACAGTGTTTGGTGGTGTTACGCTCTCTCACTCTCTCTCCCCCTCTCTTTCTGTCTCTGTCTTTGTCTCGTTGGGTATAATTAATGGGTGTGGTCAGGGCAGGGCTGGGTCAGGCGGGGCGGGGCCTACTGGCTGGCTGCCTGTGTTGGGCGCGTTTGATTGACGCTGTGGCCGGAGATGATTTTTAGTGACGTACGTGTGGCCCCTCCCTCCCTCCGTCCCTCCCTTCTTCTCTCCCTCTCCCACAGGTATGTGATCTCTCCAACTCGACCCTCCTCCACCCTTAAGACTCCCTCTCTTTCTTTCTCTCCATCTCCCTCAGGTGTGCGATCTCTCCTTCAGCCTGAAGAAGATGCTTATTCGGCACAAACTGACGCACAACCCCAACCGTCCAATGGCGGAGTGCCAGCGCTGTCATAAGAAGTTCACCCGTAACGATTACCTGAAGGTGCACATGGAGAACGTGCACGGGGAGACGGACGCTTAGCCAGGGGGCGGGGCCAACAGCACAGCCAATCCGCAAGCTCTCGCAGCTGATGGAAGGCTTCTCTGGATGAGCTCAACTGAGGAACAGCTTTCAAATGAGTGGCGGGTGCAGCCTCAACCACACTGATCTCGGACACTGATCTCTGCTGATCTCAGATCTCCCACCTCTGATCACTGATCTCTGCTGATCTCAGATCTGTCTCTGATTGCTGATCTCTGCTGATCTCAGATCTCCTTTTTATGATCGCAGATCTTTGCTCTGTGATCGCTGATCTCTGCTGATCTGAAATCTCCTGTCTCTGTTCACTGATCACCGCTGATCTGAAATCTCCCACCTCTGAAATATGATTGGTCGATTTGATACGATCACTGTGAGAAATCCTGTGATGGTATGACGAGTAACACGGGTGATTTGCGTGTAACGCACACGTGTTTGGCAATCGCATCTAGCCTTTTGTTATGGGGGCGGAGCTTCCTGTTCAAATGCTTTGTGGTGCTGGACTGAGATCAGTGTTACTGAATGACTGGGATCAGTCTTCCTAGATGACTGAGATCATTGTTACTTAATGACTGGGATCAGTGTTACTGAATGACTGAGATCAGTATTACTGAATGACTGTGATCAGTCTTGCAAGATGACTGAGATCAGTGTTACTTAATGACTGGGATCAGTGTTACTGAATGCCTGAGATCAGTGTTCGTGAATGACTGAGATCAGTGTTCGTGAATGACTGAGATCTGTGTTAGTGAATGGCTGAGATCAGTGTTACTGAATGACTGAGATCCGTGTTAGTGAATGGCTGAGATCAGTGTTACTGAATGACTGGGATCAGTGTTACCGAATGACTGAGATCAGTGTTACTGAATGACTGAGATCAGTATTGGTGAATGACTGAGATCAGTGTTACTGAATGGCTGGGATCAGTGTTACTGAATGACTGGGATCAGTGTTGGTGAATGGCTGAGATCAGTGTTACCGAATGACTGGGATCAGTGTTACCGAATGACTGAGATCTGTGTTACTGAATGACTGGGATTAGTGTTACTGAATGACTGAGATCAGTGTTGGTGAATGACTGAGATCAGTGTTACTGAATGGCTGGGATCAGTGTTACTGAATGACTGGGATCAGTGTTTGTGAATGGCTGGGATCAGTGTTACTGAATGACTGAGATCAGTGTTGGTGAAGGGCGTGGGTTGGAATGCAGCCTTGGTCAGTCCAAGCATTGGCTTTTCCAGAGTTTCCATGAGCAGTCCGGACCCAGACCCTGGTTCTGATATGATCAGCAGCTCTCAAAGTGGTTTACATAAGGAGCACAGAAACAACTCTTCCTGTTTCAGAGCAAAGCCATCTGCTACCCAAACAGACATTGTGTGTGTCAGATTCTGCTACCCAAAGAGACATCTGTGTGTGTGTGTGTGTGTGTGAGGTTCTGCTACCCAAAGAGACATCAGTGTGTGTGTGTGTGTGTGTGTGTGTGAGGTTCTGCTACCCAAAGAGACATCAGTGTGTGTGTGTGTGTGTGTCAGAGTGTCAGATTCTGCTACCCAAAGAGACATCAGTGTGTGTGTTTCAGATTTTGCTACCCAAAGAGACATCAGTGTGTGTGTGTGTGTGTCAGGTTCTGCTGCCCAAAGAGAGACAGCATTGTCCTTGTTGCAGTGCTATTGCACTGTTCTTTGACTGGACACTTGACACAAACGTTTATGCAGTTACCTTCAGCCTTAAGTCAGTTACAGCTGACGTTTTTTACCGTCTGCCTAGTGTTCTGCCATATTTAATGTTGTAATACCGGCTTTACATGACCATAATGCCTCTTTGTTCCATAATATTTTATATTGAGAAATATATTTGCATTATTTTTTAAATCTTCCTAGTTGTTTTTGTGTATTGTTGTTTTTGTTATGTTCGTTGGCGTTTTGTGTATTAAAAATGATGGTGTCCTTCCTGCTATTATGTCTGTATGTTTTCAGGAGTGTTTGAATATGATGTGGGAATAAAGTGGAAAATGCTGGCTGTGTGTGTGTGTGTGTGTGTGTGTGTGTGTGTGTGTGCGAGCGTGCTTGCGCGTATGTGTGTCTGTGTTTTGCCTGTATAACATGTGCTTCTCATAAGAACATTTCCAGAATTTAAATCAGCTCATTTTACCCAATGACCTGAACTATACAAGCACAACACATGTCTCTCTCTCTCTCCCTCTCTCTCTCTCCTCCACTTCTTCTCTCCTCTCCCTCTCTCTCTCCTCCCCCTCTCTTCTCTATCTGTCTCGCACCACATCTGCTTATTCTCCACCCCCATTGTTTTTCTTTGTTCTAGCTCGCTACTCTCTGCTTCATGCTCTCTCGTCTCTGTTATTAAATGGTGCTGTGAGCACCATGTTAGTTTAGCACATGTGCTGATTTTGGGTTTGAGGTCTGCTGTGACTCTGTACGGGCGCTGTCAACGCTTCGACATGCTGTTTTAAATGTGCTGCTGTAGGCCTTGTTAATTGAGCCCCGTCCTGTTGGAGGTTTGAGGCCCTGTTTTGCACTCTGTCCACGGGGCTATATCGGCCTGACTGGTGGCTGGTGTTCAGGCCCGCTCCCTGTGTGCTGGTTTCAGCCCTCCCGAGGCGCTGGTGTTCAGCCCCCTCCCCTGTGTGCTGGTGTTCAGGCCTGCTCCCTGTGTGCTGGTGTTCAGGCCTGCTCCCTGAGGCTCTGGTGTTCAGGCCTGCTCCCTGTGCGCTGGTGTTCAGGCCTGCTCCCTGTGTGCTGGTGTTCAGGCCTGCTCCCTGAGGCTCTGTTGTCAGGCCTGCTCCTGTGTGCTGGTGTTCAGGCCTGCTCCTGAGCCTGGTGTTCAGGCCTGCTCCCTGAGGCTCTGGTGTTCAGGCGTGCTGCCTGAGGCTCTGGTGTTCAGGCCTGCTGCCTGAGGCTCTGGTGTTCAGGCCTGCTCCCTGTGCGCTGGTGTTCAGGCCTGCTCCCTGAGGCTCTGGTGTTCAGGCCTGCTCCCTGAGGCTCTGGTGTTCAGGCCTGCTCCCTGTGCGCTGGTGTTCAGGCGTGCTGCCTGAGGCTCTGGTGTTCAGGCCTGCTCCCTGAGGCTCTGGTGTTCAGGCCTGCTCCCTGTGTGCTGGTGTTCAGGCCTGCTCCCTGTGCGCTGGTGTTCAGGCCTGCTCCCTGTGCGCTGGTGTTCAGGCCTGCTCCCTGAGGCTCTGGTGTTCAGGCCTGCTCCCTGTGCGCTGGTGTTCAGGCCTGCTCCCTGAGGCTCTGGTGTTCAGGCCTGCTCCCTGAGGCTCTGGTGTTCAGGCCTGCTCCCTGTGTGCTGGTGTTCAGGCCTGCTCCCTGTGCGCTGGTGTTCAGGCCTGCTCCCTGTGCGCTGGTGTTCAGGCCTGCTCCCTGAGGCTCTGGTGTTCAGGCCTGCTCCCTGAGGCTCTGGTGTTCAGGCCTGCTCCCTGAGGCTCTGGTGTTCAGGCCTGCTCCCTGAGGCTCTGGTGTTCAGGCCTGCTCCCTGTGTGCTGGTGTTCAGGCCTGCTCCCTGAGGCTCTGCGCCCCTGTGCTTGCTGACGCGGCGGGAAGCTTGGCTGCGTTGGCGTGTTCTGCGCTGAGCTCCTGAACCCGGTGATCTCTCGGCACGTTCCTGAGCGCGGGCAGACGTACCCACAACCACACCAGAGGCGTGGCAACCGGCAGGGCCGTCGCCATGACAACTCTGTCTCTCATCGTGTCCTCAGCTGGATGCTGCCTGTCATGCTGGGCCTTCCTTGTGAACACTCTGGAACACGCCTTCTAGAAAGTTCTGCTGTGTGAACCGAGTTACTCTGTGACCCTGGCAGCCTTTGGAATGCCGTACTCGGAACGTTCTGGAGCAGGCAGAGGGCCAGGCGGAGGGCCAGGCGGAGGGCCAGGCGTGGGGGCCAGGCGGAAGGCCAGGCGGAGGGCCAGGCGGAGGGCCAGGCGTGGGGGCCAGGCGGAGGGCCAGGCAGAGGGCCAGGCGTGGGGGCCAGGCGTGAGGGCCAGGCGTGAGGGCCAGGCAGAGGGCCAGGCGTGGGGGCCAGGCGTGAGGGCCAGGCGGAAGGCCAGGCGGAGGGCCAGGCGTGGGGGCCAGGCGTGGGGCCGGCAGTCTCTCTGGCGTTCCCAGCTAAGGATGCAGCAGGGCTGTAATTAGACCGCTGGGTTTCTTAAATGCGTCTCGGCCCGGCCCGGCCCGGCCCTGCCCCGCCCCGCCCCGCCCCGCCCAGGCCCCGCCCCGCCCCGGATCAGCGGTCAGCCTCCCAACAAACCGCCGTCACGACAGGAATGCCAGCGAAGGTCACCTCGCCAGCGTGTTTGGCGGGGGTTACCCTGGTAACGGGGGGGGGGGGGCTGAATTGCAGTTGTCCCGCTGCAGTATAAGGAAATTACACGGTGCTGGCACCCAAAGCATTTTTATGGGTGGAGGGGAGGACGTGCGTGTGCTCCTCACGTTCCGTCTGCCCACTGTCACACCCAGGCCGGGCAGAGAGGGAGAGAGAGGGAGCGAGGGAGGGGGATTGGGAGGGGGTGAAAGGGAGGTGAGGTAAGGAGGCGCGGTACCTGTAGGGAATTGGGTTTGGCATGGTTGTCAGGGCAACCCTCCACTCTGCTGTAAGTTCAGAGGTGAGCCTGGACCTGTGATCTGGAAAATGGGAATAAGGGCTGTGTGCTGTGGGTTCTGTGAGCAGATCATCTCTCTCTCTCTCTCGCTGTGTGTGTCTGTGTGTCTGTGTGTCTGTGTGTGTGTTTGAGTACAGGTGTGTGCGTGTGTCACCTGTCCCTTTGTACAGCTCACCTGTCCCCACCAGCTATCCTTGGCCAATACTTCCTGCCTGCAAACAGATGTGAAACAGGTAAACAGAAATGTGAGCGTATGCAAACACACTTGTACTCAAACACACACATGCTCACACACACACACACAGTGATCAGTCCTGCAGACAGGAAGTCTCAGAGCCCTGTGTAGGGGTAATGGGGGGTATGCAGTCCTGATGAATAATGCAGTTCTCCTGGGCGCTGTATTCCACTAATGGACCGTGTCAGCTCTGCAGCCGTTAGCCGCAGCTAGCTGCCGTAGCGGCGCTGCTGTATCGCTGTCTGCCGCTTAATAATTTACTGCGTTAAGCTGCTTGTTAATGCGATCCTTACATTATTCATTTAATCTGAGAGTGTGACCAGGCCGGAGTGCCGGGCGGGATGGCCACTGATGCTCTGCACGCGGCTCCAGCGCAGTGAATAATTCATCAGTAAATAAACGTGCGCTTGTAATGGCTGCTGTGGCGGGAATGGGTGAGGCGCAGTGTGCGGAGGAAGCCGCCGTCCTGCTCCAGCCCCCCCCCCCCCCCCACCGGAGTGCATTTAACCAAGTGCAGGTGCGGTTCAGAACCACACCTTCAGAGGGTTACTGAACACCGTCTCCACCTGAACATCAAAGACGTTAAGCAGAAACACTTTAGCTCATCCACCCAATGGGACGGTAGCTCATCCACCCAATGGGACGGTAGCTCATCCACCCAATGGGACGGTAGCACATCCACCCAATGGGGCTGCGGCTCATTGACCCAATGTGGGGGTTGTAGGCTGTGGGGGTTGTGGGGTCTGTAGGTTGTGGGGATTGTAGGCTGTGGGGGTTGTGGGGGCTGTAGGCTGTGGGGGTTGTGGGGGCTGTAGGCTGTGGGGGTTGTGGGGGTTGTAGGCTGTGGGCGTTGTGCAGGCTGTGGGGGCTGTGGGGGTTGTGTTGTCTGTAGGGTCTGTGTGTGCGTGCGTGCGTGCGTGTGTGGTGTGTGTGTGTGTGTGTGTGTGTGTGTGAGATACACAGGTGCAGACTGCTGTTTGATTAATTGTTCCACCGGTTCAGGCTCTTTGTTTTAAACGGACCATCACCGTGAGGTCTGCTCGTGAGGTCATTCAGAGATCACAGCGATGTGGGCCGTATGAAAACAGCAGTATGGAATATCATAGCTGCGCACATAATTAAATAATTCAGACAGTATTCCACTGTACAGAGAGAGGAACGGGGCTGTTTCTCATTCCAAGGACCAAAATAAAAAACATTTACGGGAAGATGAAAGGCCAAAGGGAACAGGGACGTACAGCATGTCTCCGTCTCCACGGCGATGCCGGTAAATATGTGAGCGAGGTACCCTCAGTATTCGCGTCGTCTTCGCCGAGGGACGGCAAACACCTGGCCGTTTCAGACAGGCACGTTGGCGGGCAGCTGCAGGGCCTGAGGACCCCGGTCTCTCTGTGGCGACGGCCGTTTCTGCCTCATTCAGACAGGCACGTTGGCGGGCAGCTGCAGGGCCTAAGGACCCCGGTCTCTCTGTGGCGACGGCCGTTTCTGCCTCATTCAGACAGGCACATTCAGACAGGCACGTTGGCGGGCAGCTGCAGGGCCTGAGGACCCCGGTCTCTCTGTGGCGACGGCCGTTTCTGCCTCATTCAGACAGGCACATTCAGACAGGCACGTTGGCGGGCAGCTGCTGGGCCTGAGGACCCCGGTCTCTCTGTGGCGACGGCCGTTTCTGCCTCATTCAGACAGGCACATTCAGACAGGCACGTTGGCGGGCAGCTGCTGGGCCTGAGGACCCCGGTCTCTCTGTGGCGACGGCCGTTTCTGCCTCATTCAGACAGGCACATTCAGACAGGCACGTTGGCGGGCAGCTGCTGGGCCTGAGGACCCCGGTCTCTCTGTGGCGACGGCCGTTTCTGCCTCATTCAGACAGGCACATTCAGACAGGCACGTTGGCGGGCAGCTGCGGGGCCTGAGGACCCCGGCCTCTCTGTGGCGACGGCCGTTTCTGCCTCATTCAGACAGGCACATTCAGACAGGCACGTTGGCGGGCAGCTGCAGGGCCTGAGGACCCCGGTCTCTCTGTGGCGACGGCCGTTTCTGCCTCATTCAGACAGGCACATTCAGACAGGCACGTTGGCGGGCAGCTGCGGGGCCTGCGGGTGGCCTGCCTGTCGTGCGAGCGCCAGTCAGCCGGATGTTTACTCGAGCGCGGGCGCCACGGCGGACGGCACAAACAAACAGCGCTCTGGCCTTTCAGGGGCTTCCTGGTTTACTGAATTCAGGTCTTTCTGATTGTACAGAGTGTCACGGAAAACTCCGCCCCCAGCTGTGAGGTGGGCCTCGTGATTGGTCTCTCTGAGCCGGCGACGGTGCAGATCCAGATGAGAAGGTCCGCGACGCGAGCGTTTTAGGAAGCTGCGGAGCGGATGAGGGGGCAGGACCACGTGGCGCCGCTCTGAGCGCCCGGTGCCGGAGCTTGGCGGGGGCGGGGGGTTCAGCTGGTCCGGCCGCGGGCGGGGAGCTTCAGAGCTCGGCAGAGTCACCGGCTGCAGCGTCTCCTCATTAATCCTTAGGTCTGAACCGGGCTTTTACACTCGTGGTCCAGCAACCGTTCTCTCTCTCTCTCTCTCTCTCTCTCTCTCTCTCTCTCTCTCTTCTCTCTCTCTCTCTCTCTCTCTCTCTCACTTCTCTCTCCCCCTCTCCTCTCGCTCTCTCCCACTTCCTCCGCTTCCCTCCCTCTCTCCCCACTGTCCTGTCCAGTAAAGCAGACCCTGAGCCCTAGTGATATATAGAGATCCCTTCCCTCGCCCTTTCGGCCATTTTGACCGAGGGATTTACGCCCCCCCCCCCCCCCCGAAGGACGGATTCCTGGTCCCGCGCCCGCCGTCCGGGCCATCCTCTCCCATCCCATAATTCAGCGGGACTTGGCCTTGTCAGGGGTGACGGGCGGAGCAGGTGGGGGACGGGGCGGGTGGGGGGCAGGGGGCGGGCGGGTGCGGGGGCAGGGGCGGCGGGCAGGGGCAGGTCAGAAGAGCAGCGCTAAGATGCGGGGCGATCCTCCCGCTCCTCCTGAGTTATCTTCCCGCCATAAACAACGCGGCCTTCCCGCACCGGACAGCTCACGGACCGCCCCGGGGGGGGCGGGGGGGGGGGGGGGGGCGCGGCGGGGGCTCGTAAAAGCGGGGAGGATGTATGGTCTTACGGGGGGAGGGGGGGGTTAACGCACTGGAGCGACGGGGTCATATCTCCACAGACCAGATCCACACAGGACACTTAACCTGTCATACGCGTCATTCATAGAGAGAGAGAGAGAGAGAGAGAGAGAGATAGAAAGAGGGAGGGAGGGAGGGAGAGAGAAAGAGGGAGAGAGGTTTTGTTCAGATATCCTTCCCCTAAAGTATCATTCAATTGAGAGATGAAAATTTCTACAAAATATTTATGTAGCTGCTGCTATCGAATTTACTTGTTCATTCATTTTACTGTTACGCTAAGTAAATAGTTTATTGCGGTTTTATTATTATAATTACTGCTGTGTTCATCTCTGCATGTCTTTCTGTTACACAATTCAGTTACAGCTATGTCTTATGCGTCATAATTTGGCTGCTCTGTTGCCTGGTGTGTAGGGCTCTGTCTTCAACTGTACACCCTGATGCACCCTGTGAGTCAAGTACACACACACACACACCTATTCACACACGTGCACACACACACACATGTACACTCACGTGTACACACACACACACACACACACACACGTGCACATACACACACACACACACGTGTACACACACACACACACACACTCTCTCTCTCTCACACACACACAACCCTGGATTTTCTGTCCCAGTCAGCCGGTGTGCTAGGCTGGGCAGCGCTGGCAGTCTCTGTGCAGACCGTTGTGTCTTGTAGATCCTGTTTGGAAAGTGCTTGCTGGATTTAGGTCTTGTAGATCCTGTTTGGAAAGTGCTTGCTGGATTTAGGTCTTGTAGATCCTGTTTGGAAAGTGCTTGCTGGATTAGGTCTTGTAGATCCTGTTTGGAAAGTGCTTGCTGGATTTAGGTCTTGTAGATCCTGTTTGGAAAGTGCTTGCTGGATTTAGGTCTTGTAGATCCTGTTTGGAAAGTGCTTGCTGGATTTAGGTCTTGTAGATCCTGTTTGGAAAGTGCTTGCTGGATTTAGGTCTTGTAGATCCTGTTTGGAAAGTGCTTGCTGGATTTAGGTCTTGTAGATCCTGTTTGGAAAGTGCTTGCTGGATTTAGCCGCGCGCTAAACCTCCGGGATGGAGATTAATTAGCTGTTTATTCTTCATGTGCCTAATGCTGAAATCCATCAAATAGGAATCTTATCATTTAATTTGTTTCAAGATGAAGTTCATAATGAACCAAGTTAATTGGGTTCTCTGTGCAGAAGACCCTGTAGGGGGTGGGCTGGGTAATTACCTTCTGCAAAGATATTTCATTTCCAGCAAACATTTCACTCGGTCTTTTTCCGACAGCATTTGAAGTCGGTTTGAACTTGACCTGTAGGCCTTTCAAAGCTTTCAAAGCTCGGTAAGTCATAGTTTATTATCGGGTGTACATATTGTTCCATTTGCTTTATATATGATTCATCTGTCTGCCACTCATAACAATTCTGCGCAAATGTCATGGAAGACATTTGTTTGAGATTACTGTGCCTTTTTAGCGGATTTAAAAGGTCGTTTTTTCATCTTCAAAAGCCGTTTCAGTTTTCAGCAGTCTGTCTCTCCTCTTTTGCTACTCTGGAAGTCATAACCATTATAATTATAGTTTATGTTTGTGTCTTGCAGGTAGAACCAATGTGTAATTCAAGATACCAACAATAAACCCTTCGGCTTTCATTTTTCACCTGTTTGGGGTGCATGAGGGGAACTGGATGCTGCGCAGGGGGTGAGTTTTGGGGTTTGGGAGGGCCCTTCTCCTGCCACCTCCCATTCAGGACGCGGAACTCTTTGTGTTCTCCGCTGGAAACACGTTTACGTTCCGTCGTCTTTTCATAGCGCACATTCGTGTATGCGCGAGAATGTGTGGCACTAATCTGAGGATAGCACTTGGCTAATAATGGGCTAATGATAGGCTAATGGTAGGCTAATGGTAGGCTGGTGCTCAGGTGATGATACTTGTCTTGTCCTGGGCTAGTGCTTGGCTAATGTTAGGGTAATGGTGGTTTGATTCTGGGTTAATGCTAGGCTAATGGTGGATTAAAACTAAGTTAATGGCAGGCTAATGTCGGGCTAATGCTAAGCTAATTGCAGAGTAATGCTGGGCCAATGATAAGCTCATGGCGGGCTAGTGCTTAGCGAAAGACAGGCTAATGCTAGGCTAATGATAAGCTAATCACGATGTAAGGCTGGGCTAATGCTAAGCTAATGGCGGAGTAATGCTGGGCTAATGCTAAGCTAATGGCGGAGTAATGCTGGGCTAATGCTAAGCTAATGGCTGGCTAATAAGTGAATGGAGCTTTGTGGTGTGTGTTCTGCTGTCAGTGACTCATCCAGTCATCAGGCTAATGCTGGTAAAATGTTGTGATTTATCTCCCAGATCTGCCGTGGAGATGAGTAATCTCAAGGCCCAGCCGCACCAGACCCCCCCCTCCCCTCGCCTCCCCTCCCCTCGCCTCCCCCCTCATTGTTCATCAGGAGCTAATGACAGCCGCTACTGTGCTCCAGCACAAAAACAACAACAACAACAACAACAAGAGCAGCAGCAGCGGCTGCACAAATATGGGAGATGACATCACAGTCCTCTCATGGAATATGGGAAATGACATCACAGTCCTCGCAGTCTCCCGCCCGCACAGCGTTTCAGTGGAGGAGGTTATCTTTCCTGGGGATCGGAGCAGATAAGACCCACGAGGGAGGGAGGGAGGGAGAGAGGGAGATGAAGAGAGAGATGTGGAAAGGGCAGTGAACAGTGTTCTTATTGTGCCTTACAATCCCCTTTCCCGTCAAACAGCTGCGGGACGTGACTCAAGTGTGGGCCGTACAGACGGCCTGATCTGCGCCGCTGAGCCTCTGTTAAAGCATCAGCAGACCACAGGCTAGCAGCCTCTACAGGAAATGACATCACAATCTACCTGTCGATTGGTCCTGTTTTAGGCTGGTCCTGTCTGTGCTGTAGGTCTTTAGGCTGGTCCTGTCTGTACTGCAGGAGAACCGTATGGCTTTAGGCTGGTCCTGTCTGTGCTGCAGGAGAACCGTATGACTTTAGACTGGTCCTGTCTGTACTGCAGGAGATCATGTGACACTAAACACGATCAGCTGCCCTGTAACAGTAGTGCCACACGTGGCGCTCGATATGCTCCTGTGTGTCAGCTGATGTGACATCAGACACCTGTGCGGTGAGAGATGGGCTGTGTGAGGCAGAGGACTGTGCAGTCCAGCTCTAACTGCAAGGCGTGGCGTAAGAGCAAACACAGCTGCTCTGCTCTGTGTGAGGAGCAGGAGGCGATAGATTAATAGACTAAACGTGACTGCGTTATTACAGCAGCGTATGACGGACATGCCCCCCCGCCCCGCCCCCCCTGCACAGCCAGGGAAAGGCAGCCTAACTCTCACCCTGGTCCAAGTCCAGTGGGTAAAAACACCATGGCCGTTCTTCCATCAGAGGAAACGTTACAGTGTTAGTGTGTTACAGTGTGTTACAGAGTGTTACAGTGTTACAGAGTTACAGTGTTACAGAGTGTTACAGTGTTTTACAGAGTTTTACAGTGTGTTACAGAGTGTTACAGTGTTACAGAGTTACAGTGTGTTACAGTGTTACAGAGTGTTACAGTGTTACAGTGTTTTACAGAGTTTTACAGTGTGTTACAGAGTGTTACAGTGTTACAGAGTTACAGTGTTACAGAGTGTTACATAGTGTTATAGACTGTTACAGTGTTACAGAGTGTTACATAGTGTTACAGAGTGTTACATAGTGTTACAGAGTGTTACAGTGTGTTTCAGAGTGTTGCAGGAACCTTACAGGCAAGTTACAGGGGCATTGTAGGGGCGTTCATGTGCGTTCATGGGTTATTGGTGTGTGTGTGTGTGTGTGTAATTGGGGTTGAGGCAGACTGATCAGCTGTAGGGGAGGATTGCTGAGTGTGTCAGCACCCTTTCTCTGGGGACAGTGTGCAGTGCGCTGGAGAGGGGGTGTTTTTGGGAGAGCTTTGATCCCCCGTCCCACACCACGTGCGCGACATCCGCTAAGCTCGTCCGCGCCAGCCTGGCCACCGGCCCCCAGTCTCTGCGCACAAATCACTCCTTTGTGTTTTTATAGCGCTTGTCATCGAGGCTAATCTGCATAAATTGGTGGCTGTGCCCGGTCGGGATCGTTTCCACCACTGCGAGACGTGTTGCTTATTTACCCTGAGCCAATCACAGAGGCTGTAGTGCTGAAAGAGTTAAGCCTGTAAGCCTGTACCTTATAGAATCTGCACCGCAGAACGTCCTTCGGGCATGCGGTCTGACACAAATACAGCGGAGCGGAAAGCCTTTTCCATCTCAACATCCAGCAAGCTGGCTAATCTGTTTATGGGGTTTGACGGGTCCAGGCCAATGTTGACATTTTTAATCTGGATTTTATTTGAATTAATTTAGACATTTGTTTGTGGTTTCCATAAACTATGCAGGAAGAGTGATAAGACGATGAATGTATGAATTTTTTTCTTTTTTTTTTTACTGTTGTAGGATGCCATCGCCCTCTTGAGTTTTAGGCTGAGTTTTGAGTTTAACGTCATGGACCTGGAGAGCAGGGTCTGGCTGGCATGGATGTTACTGCCTTTGAGAGCCTCGATTGCAGCTCTGTGACCTTGGAGGAGGGCCGTTCACACTGGGAGCACAAGTGTTTTCACACTCACCAGGCTTACTTTGCCAGGCGCCTGCATTACGACTCAAAGACATGTGAGGACAGAGCTCCATTATGGCTCTAATGCAGCAGGGAGGACAGATCACCATTACGGCTCAAAGACATGTGAGGACAGAGCTCCATTACAGCTCAAAGACTGTTGAGGACGGAGCTCCATTATGGCTCAAAAGCATGAGGGGGGAGGGATTTCCACTATGGCTACAAGCATGAGTGAGGCATTGTACGGCAGATTGGAGCAGTCCCCATCCCTACCGTGGGCAGAGGCAAGCATGTGTCAGCCAGATGCTGCTGCCTTCGCCTCTCCTTCAAAGGAACAATTAGGGCCGATTATCGGAACGTATAAATGAATTTCATCCATGATTAGACCGTGTGGGACGGGCCTGGTCCTACGACAGCAGGTGGTAGCAATCTGCATCTGGAATTGGGTCCAAAACACACAAAAAAATGAGAAGAAAGGAAAAAAACACAGCAGAAGAAAGGAAAACCTGCTGGCCTGTTTGTTCAGGCCCTTGTGCTCACGGTCAAGTGCTGCTCCCCAGCCCCCCCCCCCCCCGTCGCGCGCCTGTCCCTTTAACATGTGGCTAATGGCGGTAATTTGTTTGAACGGCAGCTCAATTCTTATTTCAACAATTAGAGCGCGCCCTAGCTTGGGTGGCACTGTGACGTTGTGGGCGGGCTACTGGACCAACCAGGGGTGCGTGCGTGCGTGCGTGCGTGCGTGCGTGCGTGCGTGCGTGCGTGCGTGCGTGCGTGCGTGCGTGCGTGCGTGCGTGCGTGCGTGCGTGCGTGCGTGCGTGCGTGCGTGCGTGCGTGCGTGCGTGCGAGTTTAGGATGGGTTCGGTCAGTGTACAAGAAAAACTTTCAGCATCCAGGAGAGTCTGTTACTGGAGCTACATTCTCCTGTTACCAGAGTTACATTCTCCTGTTGCCAGAGTTACATTCTCCTGTTGCCAGAGTTCCATTCTCCTGTTGCCAGAGTTCCATTCTCCTGTTACCCAAGTTACATTCCCTTGTTGCCAGAGTTACATTCTCCTGTTTCCAGGGATACATTCCCCTGTTACCAGAGTTACATTCCCCTGTTACCAGGGTTACATTCAGCTACAGTTTATGAGGGGTTTTCCACTGGGATGGTGAATTCCACAGGCCCATGAACACCTGCTCTTACCTGTATCTCTTAATTACTGTGATTCTGCTGCTGATTATAGTCATCTGAACATTCCACTCTGCTTATTCCTGGAATTATGTTCTCTATCCCCCCCCACACATGCACACACACACACACTCACATACACACACGCACACAGACACACACTCACACTCGTACACACACACTCACATACACACATGCACACACACACACACTCACATACACACATGCACACAGACACACACTCACACTCGTACACACACACTCACATACAAACATGCACACACACACACACTCACATACACACACGCACACAGACACACACTCACATGCGCACTCACACATGCACATACACACACACACACACTCATACACGCACACTATCACATACTTTCACATACTTGTGAACTGCGTGTACACACAGATATATGCACAGACGTCCTTAAAGCATAATTTTCATAACATTTCAGGAAGTGAATGTGAGGCAGCATGTCTCAAAAACTTGTGTGTAATTGTATGAGCCACACCCTGCTATCACTCACTGAAGCTGCCTTCAGCAGCAGCCAGATGAGTGTAACCTAAGCTGGCTGCTCCCTGCAACAGTGGCAGCGGTGGACAGAAGAGCACAGGATCTGCCTACACAGCTGGACCTGCAAAACCTCATCCTTACTGAAATCATCTATCACAGATCACAGCGCTGAAATCACCTATCACAGATCACATCGCTGAAATCATCTATCACAGATCACAGCGCTGAAATCATCTATCAGAGATCACATCGCTGAAATCATCTATCACAGATCACAGCGCTGTAATAATCTATCACAGATCACAGCGCTGAAATGATCTATCACAGATCACAGCGCTGAAATCACCTATCACAGATCACAGCGCTGAAATGATCTATCACAGATCACAGCGCTGAAATGATCTATCACAGATCACAGCGCTGAAATCACCTATCACAGATCACAGCGCTGAAATGATCTATCACAGATCACAGCGCTGAAATCACCTATCACAGATCACAGCGCTGAAATGATCTATCACAGATCACAGCGCTGAAATCATCTATCACAGATCACAGCGCTGAAATCATCTATCAGAGATCACATCGCTGAAATCATCTATCACAGATCACAGCGCTGTAATAATCTATCACAGATCACAGTGCTGAAATCATCTATCACAGATCACAGCACTGAAATGATCTATCACAGATCACAGTGCTGAAATCATCTATCACAGATCACAGCGCTGAAATCATCTATCACAGATCACAGCGCTGAAATCATCTATCACAGATCACAGTGCTGAATTCATCTATCAGAGATCACAGCTCTGAAATCATCTATCAGAATTCACAGCGCTGAAATGGTCTATCAGAGATCCCAGTGCTGAAATGATATATCACGGATCACAACGTTGGGAAAGCAGGCGACACTCTGTCAGAAGGCAGGTCTTCTGAAGTGTGCGAGATTTCTGTGGATCACATGGTTCTCCAAGAACCCAGAAGACACAACCTTGTTTTTCCAAGTGACTTTGTGACAAAAAAAACTCCTCAGTCAGCTCCTCCAGAGCCTCCTGGTGTAGCATTTACCTCCTGCACCACCTTCATCACGTCTGCGAGACGCGGTTTATTATCAGCTGTATTTACACACCGGCTTCGGTCAGTTCGCGCTCTGCATGGTTATTATTGCATGACTGAGCCTGAAAGCATCATCGCTCAGATGCTATCAGGACTGGGGACAGGACCGTGTGACGAGACCTAACCGTGCTTTACAAAGCAGAAACACAGAGGACAAGCCTGAGCATCCCTGTGTTAGGCATGCAGATATATCACACAAGGCTGAGAGAATGTAACTCTGGTAACAGGAGAATGTACTTGTACAGAAATCCGTACTCTCAGAGCTACAGGTAGAATGTTGACTCTGCTAACAGCAGATGTGACTCTGGTAACGGGAATATCACTTTGTAACACGGGATGTTGCGCTCTGGTAACTGAGAATGAACTCTGAACAGGAGATGTACTCTGGAACGGGACATGTGACTCGGTATAGGAGACTGTAACCTGTGCTAAAAGCATGAAACTGTACAGAGGAATGTACATCCTGTGTAGCATGAGAAATGTACTCTAGGTAACAGGAGAATGTAACTCTGGTAACAGGAGAATGTACTCTGGTAACAGGAGAATGTAACTCTGGTAACAGGAGAATGTACTCTGGTAAAGGAGAATGTACTCTGGTAAAGGAGATGTGACTCTGGTAACAGGAGAATGTAACTCTGGTAACAGGAGAATGTAACTGGTAACAGGAGAATGTAACTCTGGTAACAGGAGAATGTAACTCTGGTAATAGGAGAATGTGACTCTGGTAACAGGAGAATGTGACTCTGGTAACAGGAGAATGTAACTCTGGTAACAGGAGAATGTAACTCTGGTAACAGGAGAATGTAACTCTGGTAACAGGAGAATGTAACTCTGGTAATAGGAGAATGTAACTCTGGTAATAGGAGAATGTAACTCTGGTAACAGGAGAATGTAACTCTGGTAATAGGAGAATGTAACTCTGGTAGCAGGAGAATGTAACTCTGGTAACAGGAGAATGTGACTCTGGTAACAGGAGAATGTAACTCTGGTAATAGGAGACTGTAACTCTGGTAATAGGAGAATGTAACTCAGGTAACAGGAGAATGTAACTCTGGTAACAGGAGAATGTAACTCTGGTAATAGGAGAATGTAACTCTGGTAATAGGAGAATGTAACTCTGGTAATAGTAGAATGTAACTCTGGTAACAGGAGAATGTGACTCTGGTAACAGGAGAATGTGACTGCCTGTAGATCCACTAAGGGAGGTGACTCGTCTGGCCAATCAGCTGCATGCAGGCTGTCTGCCTCAGCTGCGCAGCTGTGCTGAGTAGCAGCTGGCAGGTCCTGCTGGAGAGCGCGTGCTTGTCCGCCCTGTCCTGAGCTGACAGAGGACATGTTTCCGTGCTACGCTGATCTCCGTGAAGTTCGAAACCCAACGGTGGTTTCTTTTAAGTTTAAACCTGAACGGTCTGTGTCAAATTCCAAACCGAAGGAGGTTTCCTGTTTAATATTAATACTTGAATAGATCAGCACAAGCAATAATGACAGAATTTAGAGGAATTTTGACCTTGTACTCAGAACACAAATGAGGCTGTAGAGTCTGGTAAATCAGAGAACTTTAAGACGATGCATCAAAAACAGACACTGCTATTTTTGTTCCATGTACCCGGGCACCAACCAGGCCTCTGTTATCATTTAACAAGATGAAGACAAAAGAAAAGAAATGATCCACTTCAGGAGTTCCTGTCAACTTCTGCTTAATTGTTTAATTGACTCAATCGTCAGGCTTTAAAAAAAAAAAAAACTTTTTTAGAACTGCAGCTGCAGACTGGGCATATGCCATTTTAGTGGAAATGTTTTTTTTTTTGTTCCATCTGTGAGTGAGCCATTTCTGTGCACAGCTGTGTCTGAGTGCAAATCTGCGTCAGGACGAGCGCTTATAAATAAACACACAGCTTCCACACCAGCCCTCCAGGCTGAGGCTCTGGGTCTCTGATCCTGCGCAGGTGCTGGTGCATTAATGCAGATTCTGCGCAGGTGCTGGTGCATTAATGCAGATTCTGCGCAGGTGGAACTCTTTGTGGGATGAACACGGGAACGCTGTGCGGAATGAACACGGGAACGCTGTGCGGGATGAACATGGGAACGCTGTGCGGGATGAACACGGAAGGCTGGAACACTGTGTGGGATGAACACGGGAAGGCTGGAATGCTGTGTGGGATGAACACGGGAAGGCTGGAACGCTGTGCGAGATGAACACGGGAAGGCTGGAACGCTGTGTGGGATGAACACGGGAAGGCTGGAACGCTGTGTGGGATGAACACGGGAAGGCTGGAACGCTGTGCGGGATGAACACGGGAACGCTGGAACGCTGTGTGGGATGAACACGGGAAGGCTGGAACGCTGTGTGGGATGAACACGGGAACGCTGGAACGCTGTGTGGGATGAACACGGGAAGGCTGGAACGCTGCGCACACGTACGGGAGGAATGTGTGTGTGCAGCACTGCAGCTGAGCACGGAGGCTCTTGCTCTCCTAGATGGGCTCTGATTGCGCGGGTTGAGCGGGTAATCGTTCCCCTATGTCGGAACCTTTGTGCATAATTAATCTGGGGGTGGGCTCGTGTTACCGTGCCGATGCGTTGCTGAGAGACCATCTGTCTGCTTGGATTACTGTTACTGGAGTGCCGAAGAAAGAGAGAGAGCGAGGCGGAGAGAGTAAAGTGAGATGAACAACTGAGGGAAGGAGGAGAGAATGAGAAGAGGGGAGGGAGAGAAAGAGAGATGTATATATTTGGAAACACTATTGAGCTTGTCACACCGGTAAAACAGGGCTCTTCATATTTCCGGGGATTAAATTCTCTTATGAAGTTACATGTACCAACCAGGATTTTTCTACACTGTATTTAAAACACTGCATACATTACTAGTGCTGTGCATGCGTGTAAATAAAATGCACACATTCTTAGAACATGCATAGTTATTACTCAGTATCATCGGAGGGAAATAGAATGTTTTCTTATCTGTGTAATTAATCTATCTATGGTGGGGTTTATCTGTGTAATTAATCTGTCTATGGTGGGTTGCATTAGGCCCTCTGGCTGCCAGGAGAATAGCCGTGCTACAAAGCTAATCCAACGTGAAGCTGGGATTAAGAGAGAGAGACAGAGGTGCTAAACACAGTGTAGCAGAGCAGTTTCATCATTCAAATATTTATGATAAAAATCAGAAAAATGTAATCTGTGTGCGTTCTCCTGGTGATTCCTGCTCCTCCTCCCATTTTCGCTGGGGTGTGCGCAGCTCCTGTATCTCCACGGGCCGCCAGTGTCATCGCCTTATGCGTATTTTTAGAGATAAAGATGATAAACAGTGAGGGAGAGCCCGCTCAGCTTCTTGCGCATACCCTGGGGTCACTCTGTAAAACTGCGCTCTGAGCTTCAGGGATTCAAGGATTCATAGATTCAGGGGTTCAGGAGTTCGGAGATTCGAAGATTCAGGGATTCGAAAATTCATGGATTCAGGGATTCGGCGATTCAGGGTTGCAGAGATTCAGGGATTTGAAGATTCATGGATTCAGGGATTTGGAGATTCAGGGATTCAGGATTCAGGGATTTGGAGATTCAGGGATTCGGCGATTCAGGGATGCAGAGATTCAGGGATTTGGAGATTCATGGATTCAGGGATTCAGGGATTCGGAGATTCAGGGACTCAGGGATTCAGGGATTCAGGATTCAGGCTGTACGAGCGGTGCTGGAGCGGCCAGTCTGTGCTGCTAAGATGCATAAATGTGCAAAATGGCGGATTGCATTCAGAGAGGTGCAGCTGTGTGCTGTTCAGGGCAGAGTGGCTGTAAAACATGTTTCGGCGTTTATGAGGAAGATGGAAATCAGATCGTATGGGCAGCTGCTGCTGTACAGAGCAACGCCCACCCCCTCCAAACCCCCCCCACCACTGTACAGACCCCACCCCTCCCATTGTACAGAGAACACTGAGAAACATCCATCTCAATACAAAAAGAAGAATGGTTCAATGTGGGCTTTACTGGTTCAAGGTGTGCTTTACTGGTTCAAGGTGGGCTTTACTGGTTCAAGGTGGGCTTCCCAGCGGCGACATTTCCCTGGGGCAAAGCGAGGCTTCGTAAAAACCGCAGAGCTCACCGACTTGACCCCGATTGGGTGCTGTGCGGTGTGCAGCGTTTTTATTGGCTCAGACGGCCGGGTGATTGACAGGTCGTGGCTCTTCACCCTGCTGACAGGCCCCACTGGCCCCGCTGTCCAGTCCAGAGGACGTGTTGATTCGGCCTTTCTCTCCGACTCATCGCCCACTCATCTCAGATCTCCTTTCCTTCCCTTCCTTCCCCGGAACAAGAACAAGCACAGAGAAGTTCGTCTTCCAGGAAACAGCATGATGGGGACAAAGGCTTCACCCAGAGGCTGGGGGTATGCTGCTATGGGGTATAATGCTAGGGGGGTATGATGCTATGGGGGTATGATGCTAGGGGGGTATAATGCTATGGGGGTATGCTACTATGGTCCTCTCCTTTTCAAAAACAGCCCCGTAACTAAACCAAACCTCTCCCATTAAAAACACAGTCAAGGCACACCAGGCAAAGACAGATTCTCCCAAATCACATAAAGTCACAGCCATGGAACAGGCCTACAGTTATGAACACCAAGTCTCACTACCTGATGTTGCAGGTTTCTTTCTATGGAAAGTGTAACGAGTAATGTGGGAGTCACACATTCTGTGGACAGATGCAAGATCAAAATAAGGAGAAACGAACAGTGAAGATCCCTTAAAAAGTGGGAATGAAGCTCGGGGCTTAAGCAGTCGCTTAAACAGTGCGCCCCTGTTGTTCTTCCTGGTGAGCTGAGGGACTGCAGTGTGACACGTTTATGCTGAAAGCCCTTGTGGGGTGTTGAGTGACACGGTCTTTATTGACCCTGCTTACGTAAGTAAACCCGTTAGCTGTCCGGCTAACGAGCGCTGCTCCCTGCTCAGACTCATGAATCCTGTTGGCTGTCAATTTCACTTGTGGGCTCCTCGGCCGTCTGAGCCATAATTAGACTGGCTGGCTGGCGGGCTAATGAGTTAGCCCGTTAGCCTTCAGATGCACGCCTCGGGCATTTTGCTGTCAGTCCCGGTCGCGTCCTCTTGCCGCGAACTCTGTTTGAGTCTAACGAAACAAGCAAGGCTGGAACCTGTCGTATGTATGCCAGGGGTTCCCGAATGTTTTTTTATCCTCGCCTTACCCCGCCCCCCCCCAAAAATGACCCTGACTCTGTAAACTTTAACACAGTTACCCTTAAAAAGTCTTACCCTTTCGACCAACTCACCCTTTCAAACACACTGCGCAGGCAATTTAACACAGTAGCGCCTAGACGCATGTCAGCCCCACACTTCCATACATTACGGACCTGCGTAACAGAAGCTGTGCCTCCCATACTGTGCTGGAAAAGCACTGCGCTGCGCTTTATTAAGGAGAGCAGACGGTACACGCTCAGTCCTTTATTTTTATTTCGTTCAGATAAGTTTGCAGAGAGAGAGGCGGGATCCTTGTGCAGAAGACGTCATACTGGGGGTTCATACATGGCAGTGCCACTCGCCTTCTGACCACCATGATGTTTTTATCTTGCAGTTGTGTGATATTAATTCAATATTAGTGCAGGTCCAGTACAGTGTTTCAGTTATTCTGTAGTGTACACATTAATGCAGTGTTACTCAAACGTTAACGTGCCATTTCCTGTGTACTGCAGTGGTATTGGTGGAGTATCTGTTGAATATTTCTCAGAAGCCATGCTAATGTTTATTTATCATCCTTGATAATACCGGACCGGCGGGTCATTTTGAACGCTGCTCTGGCTCAGCCACGTGCAGCCAGGCAGAATCCGCTTCAGTTCAGTGCAGTCCACGTTTTATTTGTGTGGAGCGTTTTGCAGAGACGCAGTCACAAAGAAGCTTTACAGGGGAAATACAAAAGAAAATTGCTCAAAACACCAGGCCTGGAAAACCTCAGAAAGGAGCATTTGAGCTATAAAAATATATATATATATTTTAAAAAAAACACTGTAACGGTAACAACAAAAAAAAGTTTTTTGGGAGGAACCTGGCTGTAGAGGGGGAGCCCGGGCTTCACCGGCCGGCCCGGGACAGTAGTTAAGAGAGGTGGAACGGCAGCTGGAGATAAACATGCATAAATATTTTTTAAAAACGGTTAGCAATTTAAATGATTTAGTTTTTTTATCTTTTATCATGTATGTCGTCAAGGAAAAGAGTGAACATCTTAACAAGGATACTATGTTGTCAAGTGATTTTATTATTAGAATTCTCACACACCCACACACTCACAGGCACACACACGCGCACGCACACACTCAGGCACACACACACACACACACACACTCTCTCACACACACTCACACACACACACAGTCGGTGCTTTATGAGCTAGCGTGTGTAAAGTGAGCCGTGAGTGCAGTGGTCTCTCGGTGCGCTGCTGGGCTCTGCTCGGTGCGTTTACCTGTAACACGGGAAGAAACAAACCTTTCATGGAGAGCACCTTTGAACTGCGGCGCCGAGATCAAACCCAGGCCGGCCCGCGCAAGCGTTTGGGGGGAAACGGCTCCGCTTTCCTGCAGGAATAATTTAACACTTCTGGAATGCTTCACGCTGAACACATGCTGCACCGCCCCCCCACTTACGGGAGAGGTTATTTTAGAGGCTCAGTGCTCCGCACTGTGAAGGAGTGTGATTGTTGGAGAGGAGAGCTCAGTGACTGTGAAAGAGTGTGACTGTTGGAGAGGAGAGCTCAGTGACTGTGAAAGAGTGTGACTGTTAGAGAAGAGAGCTCAGTGACTGTGAAAGAGTGTGATTGTTGGAGAGGAGAGCTCTGTGACTGTGAAGGAGTGTGATTCTTGGAGAGGAGAGCTCTGTGACTGTGAAAGACAGGTGATTATTGGAGAGGAGAGCTCTGTGTCTGTGAAAGACAGGTTGATTATTGGAGAGGAGAGCTCTGTGACTGTGAAAGAGTGTGACTGTTGGAGAGGAGAGCTCTGTGACTGTGAAAGACAGGTTGATTATTGGAGAGGAGAGCTCTGTGACTGTGAAAGACAGGTGATTATTGGAGAGGAGAGCTCTGTGTCTGTGAAAGACAGGTTGATTGTTAGAGAGGAGAGCTCTGTGACTGTGAAAGACAGGTGATTGTTGGGGTGCATTTGATGGGAGCTCCTGTAAGCGAAACTGCTGAAGTGCACGATGTGTTTGTGTGTGAGTTTCTAAGGTAACATCAGCATGGAACTCTCAGAGAGTGACATCATCACCAAAGGCTACTTGTCTTTGATTGATGCTTTATTTGTCCTCTTTAGACACTTCCTGGTCCTTTTTGTGTCTGTTACAGGGACCTTCCAGCCCTCCTGGTGGGGGTGGGGGGGGGGGGCAGTGGGGGGTGGCGGGCAGACCCCATGCAAGAGGACACCAGCGGGTAATGACTTCATTAATTCTGTCCCGCGTCTCCAGGAAAGGGCGTTTTGGCACGAGGGCAATCTTCAGCTTGATTACCTCTGAAAGGCTCGAAGGTTTATTCTTCCAGATTTTCGGAATTTGACTTTATTGCTCTTCCTGTTTTTTTTTTTATTCATCCCTGGAAACTGTCCATTGCAAAGTGCTGTGTGAAAACCTGTTGGAGTCATTCAATCGTTCATTCATACATTCATTCATTCATTCATTCATTCATTCTTTCAGTGCTTTGTTAATAGCAGATCTGCATGTGATCCACTGTGGTTGCCTTTGCTTAGCATTTCAGACATCTGACAGACCGCCGTACAGCTGGGGTGTCTGAAGGTGCTCCTGGACAACTGCAGCGTTGCTTCGTTTAAGTTTTCACCTTAAAATCCGCAACATATTCAGACCCAAGAACCCAGGTGAGTTAACACCGACACCAAAAGGCCACATTCCTCCTGCAGAGCATGGAATTATGGGTATTAAAAAACAACTTGCCAGTCTAATGCTTGTGTGACTCAAAAAACTTTTTTTAAATGAATCGGGGCGGTGGATTAGCCACGCCTCTCTCCTGGTCGAATAGCAAATCTCCCAGGATCCTTTAACGGGGGGGAAACGAGTGTTTTTATGGGAGGCCCGGACCTGTGGAGAAGTCTGAAAGTGAAGTATCGTCTTTCGGCTGTAATGTCCCCTTTGCGTCTGCGGGGTTCCCCCGCGTGTCCTGTGCGCTCTGCTTCCCTCCTTCGCCAAACAGGAAGTGACAGCCAGAAAACGCTTTTAACGCCAGCGTGCGGTGTCGTGTAACGGTTGTTTAAAAAAAAAAAAAAAAAATATGGAAGGAGACATTTTTCATAAATCTTTTCCTGTTGAGCCTCAATTGCTGATGATCTGTTCCTGCTCATGCCATCCGAGAGAGCGTGCCTGCAAGGAGACTTATCCCAGGTCCTTGAAGGCTTTAGTGCCTGCAAGGAGACTTATCCCAGGTCCTTGAAGGCCATAGTGCCTGCAAGGAGACTTATCCCAGGTCCTTGAAGGCCATAGTGCCTGCAAGGAGACTTATCCCAGGTCCTTGAAGGCCATAGTGCCTGCAAGGAGACTTATCCCAGGTCCTTGAAGGCCATAGTGCCTGCAAGGAGACTTATCCCAGGTCCTTGAAGGCCACAGTGCCTGCAAGGAGACTTATCCCAGGTCCTTGAAGGCCATAGTGCCTGCAAGGAGACTTATCCCAGGTCCTTGAAGGCCATAGTGCCTGCAAGGAGACTTATCCCAGGTCCTTGAAGGCCATAGTGCCTGCAAGGAGACTTATCCCAGGTCCTTGAAGGCCATAGTGCCTGCAGGGTCTGCTGATCTGAGAGGTAGGCCCCTTTGGGACATGGGAGTTGACCCTGTTTAACAGCAGCGAGTTTCCCCGTCTCCCCGAACTACGCCTCTGCCACCACTCCCTCCATCCGATGGGGGGGCCTGCCCAGCACCTCCATCCCATGGTCACCACAGCAACACCCCCCCCCCCAGGTATAACGCTTCACCTGGAAGGTGCTGCTTTCCGTCGCAATCCAGAAGAGGCTCCCTGGACCGAGCGCTGGTTATGTGGCAGGGGGGGACAAGGCTCCTCTTCCCAAACTTGGCTGAGATTCCAGACTGGGGCGGGGGGACGGGGGCTGTGGAGCACCCTGTCTCCTCAAGGGGACGGGCTGCTCGGAGTGGGCCCTCTGTTATCAGGGATGATTCATTGCTAATAAATCAGGAGTGAGGGCGAGGGCTTTAATTGGTTACGCGCTCTCTGAATTATGGCCCCGGCAGGGCTGTTTGACTAAGGACCGATATTTTTAGAAAGCGGTGGGTGCCGCTCGCGGCTCCGCGGCCCTCGCTGTACCCGTGCGTTACGTCACCGCCGCGCCTGCACTATAAATCAAACCTGCGCGGCCCTTTTACAGTCATACTCACCACCGCCGAGCATTCTGGGCCGCAGAGGAGGCACGACCGCGTGTCGGCTACGAACATCGTGCCGTGAACTACTCTTTCCAGCTCGACTGTTTCTTTCGCTCTTCCATTTCCCCCTGTACTTCGGTCAGGCTGATGTAGCTGAACCCTCCCATCTATGATGTCACTCTGGATCAAGGTCAAAGGTCGGTCCAAAGGCATATTAGGGAGCAGGAAAAACTACAGAAAAAGAAAAACTTTGCATGAGAGTACAGGGAAAATTAGACACAAATTAAAATAAACCTTCAAAATATGTAACACAATAGTTTTTTTTTTTTTTTTTTTTTTTGAACGTCAATTCTCTGATCCCAGTCCCTGGCTGTGCTGCATTGCAGAAAGGCAGAACTGAATAAACTGCAGGTGTCTATTCGCCTGGCCTGCTCAGTTTTCACCGAATTCTTCAGATGGAGCTGATTAATGATCATCTTGTGGGATGGGTGGAAGTCGGCACCATTTCCTGGAGGCAGGCGGACTCGGTTCTGCGGATCTGTTCAAAGAGTGGCTTTAAGGAGGTCCAAACAGCTGTGGTGTACAGCGCCTCAGAGAGAGAGAGAGAGAGCGGGTTTTATCTGATGGGCTTTCGTAATTAAAGCTCGCTCTCGTCAGAAGATCTGGTGGGTTAATCTGGAGGGTTAATTAACGCCGTCTTTTCTGAGTCCAGACCACAGAATGAGCAGTTATTGCTTATCTGAGGCAGGAATAAGCGGATATGATTGGCTGTGATGACTGGTGAGGCTGGAATG
This sequence comes from Anguilla rostrata, assembly GCF_018555375.3. NCBI lineage: Eukaryota > Metazoa > Chordata > Actinopteri > Anguilliformes > Anguillidae > Anguilla > Anguilla rostrata. Next base: position 66,596,073 of record NC_057936.1, read on the forward strand.
AGCTGATCTGATTGGTTGTGGAGGCTGCGCGGTCAGTGGGGGAGTGATGGCCGTGCGGAGGCTAGGGTGCGGAGGCTGACGTGCCCTGATTCCCTGATCCTCTGAGGAACCCCGACCAATTCCCACAATGCACCTCTCTCCTTGCGTCTGGGCCAGCAGAGCCCCCTCTGTGTCGGACCCACCGCTGGGGAAGGAGAGGCTCCACGTCCAAATGGGTCCTTGCTAAAAGGGTGTCAGCCCCCGACCTCCGGGCTGCCTGGGCCCGTGGTGGGCAGAGCCCCAGTGCACTCTGGGAACATGTGTTTCCCGTTATCCCCGAGCACACCAGCTCGGGGGTCAGAGGTCAGAGGGGCCGGGGTGCTGTTCCAGGCCGGTCTGGAACAAGATCCACAAACGATCCACCTGCAGCCCACCGTGTCTCAGTATCCCCTGTTACCCGCCCGGGGACTGTGTCCTGGAGCTGTGCTGTCCAGCTGTGTGGAGCTGTGCTGTCCAGCTGTGTGGAGCTGTGCTGTGGAGCTGTGTAGAGCTCTGTGTGGGGCTGTGCTGTGGGGCTGTGCTGTCTGATTGAGCCAATCACTGCAGTCGCAGGGTCTGAACAAGCCAATCGCTGCATATCCTGGGAAGGCCAGCCCAGCTCAAAGCTTTTTCAGTGTGAATCTGCATAATCTTCAGATATTAAAACCCAACTTCAAGATGTAATCCGACTGAGCTCTTTAGCTTAATCTGTGGCTCAAATATAACACGGACATGCAAGTATTAGTGTGAGGAGAAAATCTCCAGAAAAAGAGAGTTTCCAGGCAAGCCTTAAAGTTACCCGACAAACCCATCAAGTCTCCAATAAACTGTCAGTCACCTGCATCCATACACACACACACACACACACACACACACACACACACACACACTCACTCACTCACTCACACACACACACACACACACACACTCAATTAGAAGTTCCCAGTTAATAAAGAGGCAGTGTAAAATATAGAACATGATCCTAGTTGAGCCCATGTTTTCTGAAGCCTGACGTGATGCTTCTCTCTCCCGTGCTCATCTTCAGATTCAGTGTTTGTTAGAGCATGTGTATAAATGTGTGCGTTTACATGTGTGCTCTTCCTGCTCTGTCTGTTTGAGCGGAAACAAAGCCTTTTACAGCGCTGACCCGGAACAAAGATGGTACAGAGGGAGACCTTTAAAGACATTTTACACCCCCCACCCCGATGGGGCAGGGATGTGTAATTAGTGGGTAGCTCTGGGGACATACTCCCAGTGTGTCTTTTCTCCAACTTGCGCCTCATGGACAATGTGAAGGGGGGGGGGTGTTCCTGTGAAACCCAATCAGCTCTTTTATGAGTTTATTGCTTCCTTTTTGGTCCCGGGGGCCTTTCAGGGGTGCACCCTGACCCCCCCCCCCCCACCCCCCCTCTCTGAAAGAACAGGTCTTTCGCTGTGAGAGATTGTCATCGTTATCCTCCCAATTAACGCCGCTTGTCCTCGTTAAATTCAATTAGTTCTTTATTGGAGGGTTCCCAGGGAGGCATGGTGAGCGGAGGGGGGCTGGGGGGGGGGGGGGACTGGGGGGGTGGAGTTGGGATGCTGGGACGACACTTTCTCAGTGACCCGGCTTTTGAGAGGAGCAGAAAGGCTGTTCAGCCCTGCTGTGTAAAACCCATGAGAATGCACACACACACACTATACATACACACACACACACACACACACACACACACACACACACACACACGCACACACACTCACACACACACACACACACACACACACACACGCACACACACTCACACACACACACACATGCACAAACACTCACACACACGCACTCACACACACACACACACACACTCACACACACAGACACACAATCAGCATGAGTCTGGAATGAATCAGCCAATCAGCATGAGTCTGGAATGAATCAGCCAATCAGCATGAGCCTGGAATGGGACGGCAGCTTGGCTGTTAGCGCTGAACCGTTAGCATGTTACTGCTGAGCCCAGAGTTTCTCTGACTCCCCGTTAGGAGGAGAATAAATCACGTTTAATAATTAGGGGCAGAAAAAGTCTCGTAATTCTGAGCACCTCTCACTGGTCACCTGTGGAAGAGAAAGGGCCAGTGTGTTAGGCCTGTTTTCAAAGACAACCAAAACCCCTGAGCAAGCGTTTTCACTCACACACAGAGAGAGAGAGAGAGAGAGCGCGCGCATGGAAGGGGGAGAGAGAGATTTCTGTTCAAAAGGCAAGTTCTTTAAGGTGGTGTGTGTGTATGTGTGTGTGTGTGTGTGTGTGGGTGTGTGTGCGCGAGTGTGTCAGGCGAAGCAGGATGTTTTTTTATAGGTGATGCTGTTAGTCATCAATGCGTGCTAATGTTTTCTCTTGTTACAGCAATAAAGCTTAATTGAATTTTAAATTGAAAGAGAGAGAGAGAGAGAGAGAGAGATTTGAAGAGTCGGAGGGTCCCTGAGTGAGATTTATGCTGCCCTTTAATTGTTTTGAATGAAAATTTTTCCTGAACCCGACACTCTTCACAGGGTATAGGAGAGAGATTTTATTCTTTGGTGGCATTTTTGCGGCAGAAATAAGCAGTCTTGTCGGACAGAGGCCCGTCTTTGCTTTAATGAGCTGTAATGTTGGAATGTGGGATGCTTCCACACACACACACACACACACACACACACACACACACACACATCTGAAGCCGTGGGCGCTGGTAGTTTGTTTATTTTGCTAATAGCCCCAGGTTAGCTCCACAGGAAGGACACGTGCTGTGGGCCTGTAATGGGAGCCATCTGCCTGAACACACAGCTACCACGATTTGGGACTGTGCTCAGTGACCGTGCTTAGTGGCTGTACTTACTGAACATTGTAGTGACCATGCTTTGTGGCTGTACTTACTGAACATTGTAGTGACCATGCTTCGTGGCTGTACTGACTGAACATTGTAGTGACCATGCTTCGTGGCTGTACTGACTGAACATTGTAGTGACCATGCTTCGTGGCTGTACTTACTGAACATTGTAGTGACCATGCTTTGTGGCTTACTACTGACATTGTGGACATGCTTCGTGGCTGTACTTACTGAACATTGTAGTGACCATGCTTCGTGGCTGTACTTACTGAACATTGTAGTGACCATGCTTCGTGGCTGTACTTACTGAACATTGTAGTGACCATGCTTCGTGACTGTACCTAGCCACCACTGTGCTTAGTGACTGTACTAAGTGGTCGTGCTACCTGACTGTCCTATGTGATTGTGATTAGTGACTGTACTAAGTGGTCGTGCTACCTGACTGTCCTATGTGATTGTGCTTAGTGACTGTGCAGAACAGCACAGACATAGTGGTACAGACACAGCAGTGCAGACAGCAGCACAGACACAGTAGTACAGACACAGTAGCACAGACAACAGCACAGGCACAACAGTACAGACACAACAGCACAGACAACAGCACAGGCACAGCAGCAGTGACACAACAGCACAGACACAGCAGCACGGACACTGCAGCACAGACACCCATTACTGTTGACTGTGGTATTTGCATATATGGCATCATTAGAGTATTTTCCTGGTTTAGTGTCCAGGTTGCTCCCGGTAACAGGGTTGCTCCCGGTAACAGTGTTGCTCCCGGTAACAGGGTTGCTCCCGGTAACAGGGTTGACAGCCCCACTGCCCCGCAGTGATGCTCCGATAGTGTGGAATTAAAGGCGCTCAGCTGGTGCACTGACAGACCCCCCCCCCCTCCTGCGTTTTGGGACTTCATCACCTTTACATGGCACCCCCAAACCGCCCAGTGGCGGTAATTCACTGCAAGGGGAAGGGGGGTGAGGGTGGGGGGCAATTTCGCACAGTTCAGGGAAGAACCTAAAAGACAAAAATCCTCAGAGATTTGTAGAATGCAGCAAAGTTCATTCTACAAAGAGAACACCCCCCCCCAATTCCCTGGCAAAAAAAAATCAAAATCCCAAACTAACGAGAGCGTTTGAAAACATCCTGCGAGGTGCTCCCTCATGGCTGAAGTTTTTTTTTGGGGGGTTCTGCTTTATGACCCCCCATGCCGAACCTGAGGAATTTGGGGGAAACACCCCCCCGGCCCGGCCCAGCCCATCTGGTGGGAGAGGAGGTGCAGATTTGGGACGAAAGTTCCCTTCATGACGGAGGTCAGGAGAACACGTCTCCAAGGAGAGAGAAGCATTTAACGCCCCCCACCTCCTCTTTACACCCCTTCCTCTCTCTTCGTTCTTTTGTTTATTTATCTTTCTCTGTGTGTGCCCCAGAGTTAAGCTTATTTTAGGGGTCTGCTCTGTGGGTCACACTCGTCCTGGGACACTGTTCTCTCTCTCTCTCTCCTCTCTCTCCACATATACTACATGCACATATACAGTATGTGCACACACACACACACACACAGGTTTATGCATTGTGACCCTACTGTAATAACTCTCTCTAGGTAGTTGTCGATGGACTGTTCTTGCAGTCTGATCATGTCCTGCAGTGACATTCTCAGTCACCTGAGGAAGAGCTGCTCTTCTGTTTTTCCTCACATATCACCTAATGCACGAGCATCACGGTCATCAAGGAGTGCCCCCCAACAGCATCACCCTGCTTACTCACGCTCTACAGCATCACCCCCTGCCGCTGTACAAGCATCACCCCCCAACAGCATCACCCCCACACAGCACAATCACAGCATCACCCCCCTACAGCATCACCCCCCCCAACAGCATCACCCCCCCGCTTACAGCATCACCCCCCCCCAACAGCATCCCCCCACAGCATCACCCCCTCAGCTCCCCCCCAACAGCATCACCCCTCGCATCACCCCCCAACAGCATCACCCCCCCCCACAGCATCACCCCCCCAGCATCACCCCCCCACCGCTACAGCATCACCCCCCCCCCCACAGCATCACCCCCCCAACAGCATCACCCCCCCCGCCCCTACAGCATCACCCCCCAACGCATCACCCCCCGCTACAGCATCACCCCCCACAGCATCACCCCCCCCCCCCCCTAGGCATCCCCGCTTACAGCATCACCCCCAAGCATCACCCCCGCTTACATCACCCCCCGCTCCCCCCCTACGCTCACCCCAGTTACCTGCTCCACCCCCCCTTACAGCATCACCCCCAGGAGTTATACACTGCTCCACCCCCCCCCACCCTTACAGCATCACCCCCAGGAGTTATACACTGCTCCACCACCCCCACCCCCCCCCCTACAGCATCACCCCCAGGAGTTATACACTGCTCCACCCCCCCCCCCACACAGCATCACCCCCAGGAGTTATACACTGCTCCACCCACCCCGCCCCCCCCCCCCCATATCTGACACATGCCCCGAAAAGGTGCGGTCACTTCCTGTGTGAATATCTGACACATGCCCCAAAAAGGTGAGGTCACTTCCTGTGTGAATATCTGACACGTGCCCTGACTGATTGCTCCTGGGAAAAGGTGGGAAACCACTTAGCCCCCTATAGCACATCCCTGTCATCTGCCATCCATCAAAGAGCAAGGGAGCGCTCTCTCTCTCTCTCTATTCCCCTCTTTTTCTCTCTCTCTCTCTGTCTCTGTATTCTCCTCTCTCTGTCTCTCTCTCTCTCTCTCTGGCTGCTTCTCTTAGCTTCTCTCTATTTCTATTTTTCTCTTTCATCCATCCTCGTCATCTGTCTCTCTATTCCCTTTCATGCCTCTCTCTCTCTCTCTCTCTCTGTCTCTCTATTTCCCTCTTTTTCTCTCTCCCTCTCTCTGTCTCTCTATTCCCCTCTCTCTGTCTCTCTCTCCCTCTCTCTGTCTCTCTATTCCCCTCTTTTTCTCTCTCATCCTCCTTTTCTCCGTGATTCAAGGCTTCGGACGGGCTGCTTTAGCCCGAGGGGAAATATTCAGCGTCGCCAAAACATTCCCCTTCTGTGGATGGGTACCAGTAAAAAGAAAATAAATGAGAATGATATTTTTCTCTCTCCCTCCCCGTCTCATGGAATCTCACAGCCCTGTACATGCTTTATTGGCTTGGGGACACATAGGCTTTATATTGCCAATGTAATCATTTACTTAAACTTAAATCAACGGTAACAAACGCATCAGCTGCATGTCAGTCTACTTTTTTTTATTTAAAATTTTGATTTACATTTATTATTTACTGAAATAAAACAATGAGACAAATAGTTTTAAATTAAAAATACAATATGTATTTACTTAACATACATTTCATTAAACTACAAATGGAATGAACTGAGTCTTCTTTATTTTTCTTCCTCTCTGCATGTTCATCTTTCCATTGCTTTC
>NC_057936.1:66607367-66647367 GCF_018555375.3 Anguilla rostrata
AGCGCCCCACCTCCCCAAACTCGATCCACACGCTTACGGTGTGTCCGCACCATGTGCATGTGAAATGCGTGTCACAGAACTGCATGGTGTAGCAGTCAGAGCGCTGGATCTGAGGGCCACGGTGTTAGTCCTGTGGGGATGGGGGGGGCGTTTCTGGGATGTTCCCCCGTCCCCCTGTCCCCCCGTCCCCGTCCCCCGTCCCCCGTCCCCTGTCCCCCTGTCCTCCTGTCTCAGCTGAACACACTTTGTTAATAAAGAATCAGGCAGACGGAGTGATTTAAAAGATGATTTAGTCTTGCTGTGAGGACCCTGTTATGGATGGGGCCCGCTGATTTGGCTGGGGTGGGAGATTTACAGTGTCAGAAAGCTGCAGAGCATATTCATCACACGCATTCATCTCCCCCCCAACCCCCCACCTGTCGCAGTTTTCATCCTGACAGCGCCGCCCTTTTCAAGGTTTTCTCTCTGCAGAACGAGTCCCTGTTTCCAGAGAGGAGGCAGGAAAATAAAAAAGGTTCCGGAATGTTCCGGAGTTTCCAGGGGAGACGGGAGGATGCTGTGATTGGCTGAAAGAGCACCACAGGAAAAAAAGAGGCCTTGAATCAGCTCAAACTGTAACTCCACCAGCACCCTCGCTGCCATTGAGTCTATTAAAATAATCTGCCCCCCCCCACCACCCCACCCCAGGGTGTTGGGTATCGGGGGGTTCGAGGGGGGGTCTATCCCACAGCAGGTTTATGGGCACAGATAAGATCCCGCCCACGTGGTTGGAACTGCGGTATGCGAGACAGGCTTAGACTTAGCGTCAGTGTGGGGGGGTGTGGGGGGGAGGGGGGGATGATAGCCGGTGAGGCTAATGCAGTGGGATGCCAGCTAACCCCCCCCCCCCCCCATAATTCTGCCCTGGAGGGGCTTGCTCTAATTAGCTTTGCCAGCTGACCCAGTAATGACAGTCTGGGGGGCGGGGGGGGGGCACACACATGGGTGTGGGCTTTGGGATGGGGGTTATGAGCTTAGAGATGATCGCATGGTGACTGATGTCCCCCCCATCTCTCTCTCTCTCTCTCTCTCTCTGTCGCTCTCTCTGTCACTGCCTCTCTCTCTCTCTCTCTCTCTCTCTCTCTCTCTCTCTGTCGTTCTCTCTCTCACTGCCTCTCTCTCTCTCTCTAATAATAACTGGTTTTCTGAAGAGCTGCTCTTCTCAGATTCCTCTGCAGAGATTAACAGAGGCGGGCAGAATGTCAGCAGGGAGGCAGGACTGTGCTGCATGGCAGACTAATTAAAAGCAATTAAAGTGGGGGAAAAAAAGTCAATTCTAAGAAATGGAAGTTAAATAAAGTTATGTAAACTTTGAATGAGTTGCAGCTTGAAAAGGCGTGACTCTGAACCCAGGGATTTCTCGAAAGAAGACGCAGTGATGAAAACTGTTCCGCAGCCTAACATCTTTAACACGTTCTCTCCTCCTCCTCTTTCTGCTAATCCTCCTCTTTCTGCTAATCCTCCTCCTCCTCTTCTTTCTCTCTCTCCTCTCTCTTCTCAGCAGGGTTGGGATTTAATGGATGGTCCAGAGATTTCCGGAACGCTGTTCCCCTCCGGCCACACCCTGACCCGGCCTGTTTAACGCTGCTCTTGGGTAACGGGAGCTGTGATTGGCTGGGTCATAACCGTGACCTGCTGATTGGCTGGGTCATAACCGTGACCTGCCGCTTCTTCTAAACACACCCAGGGTGAAAGTAAGAAAATCTTCAGACTTTTTATTCACTGTTGCATATACCACTGCACTGGACCCCTGGTATGTGTGTTGCAGATTGCACTTTAGGAAATAACTATTTTAGATTTATTTCCTATTTTTATTTCCTACATTACCATCATGTTTCCACTGTGAAATACACACTGTGCCAACTTTACTGTATGGCTTTAGGGAAGAACAGGACATTTGTGAGGACATCACACACACAGGCACACACACACGCACACACACACACACACGCTAGGAATGGAAGCATTAGCTGTTTCTGATGGCATTGGGTGTGTGAACAGTTGGTCTCTGAAAAAGGGTAAATTACCAACACATGCTGTGAAACGTGACAGCGCAACTACTGTGTGTGTGTGTGTGTGTGTGTGTGTGTGTGTGTGTGTGTGTGTGTGTGTGTGTGTGTGCGTTTGTGAGAATTCTATCAAACTTGAAGGCCACCCCATGAGGGTCCGCTTTTATCCACAGAAATAGACACTTGAAACTGTCGCAAGCCTTAAAGGTTTTTAAAATAACCACAGATTTACAGATTTTGTTAATGTGGTTGTTGTTTCTTTATTTATTTATTTTTCTTTATGTTGTTGCCAAATTGTGACCTGGTCCCTCTGTTATTACAACAACAAGTGCTAAATTTAATGATATGTGTATATTAAAAATAAAAAAAACATTTAATCTGTAAACTCCAGGTTCAGTCTCTGTTTCCTCTGCCTTGGCTGTGTCAGAGCTTTAAATTAAACGCATCAGAACACCCTTTCCCAGCCCGTTTTAAAATGCGTGTTTATTTGTGTTTGGAGTATGAATTATGAGACTAAAGAACACAGGCCTCTGAGGCGACTTCAGTGCGTCACGTCTCAGTGACAACTTCCTTACCCACAAACCCCAAAATCCACAGCGGCCCCAGGATGGGTGTTTCCCAGCATGCTCTGGGAAGAGTGGGTGTTTCTGCTCGCTCCCGCTCGATGCTTATTTGGCCCGAAGGAAAGGGTTACCGTCCGGTTTCCCTTCTGAAGTTTTTTTTTTTGAGTTTTATTTGGCATCTTTTCTTCTTTTTCTTCTTCTTTTTTTTTTCCTGAGGTGACCCAAACTGCGGCGCATAGCAACCGCTCGCCACGGAAACGAAGTTTATTTAGCACAGCGGAATGGCGTCCGCCTTCCCAGCCCCTCCCCAAACTCCCCCGGCCCCTCCCCCTCGTCCCGCCGCGTCCCGGCCCGCCGCGGGAACACTCCCGCCCGGAGAACCGCACCGTTCCCATGGATACGTCCAGCTGGGGCGCATTCCGTCAGCGCGGTGGTGAGAAATGAAAGGTTTCTGCGTCTGCAAGCGCAGGATGCACACAATTATTTATGTCCGTAAAGTTGCGGGATTGCTTTTGGCTTGCGAAGGCCTGCCGGCTGTTTTTGCAGCGCGGCTGAAGTTTAGTCTACTGTGATGTATGTGTATACTCTGCTTCGCCTCAGACATCAATCAGTTCAGATCCATACTCTGATAAGGCTAATTAGAACTTGCCAGGCCTCTGGCTGTCTCCGGATGGTGTGTGTGCGTGTGTGTGTGTGTGTGTGTGTGTGTGTGTGTGTGCGTGTGTGTGTGTGTGTGCATAGTGTTCGTGTTTGAGTGCCTGTGCATGTTTTATTTGTATGTATGCTATAACTGGACCTGAAACAAGGAAAACAAACCTTTGCATGTGTATGTGTGTGTGTGTGTGTGTGTGCATGTGTGTGATGTCTGTGTTTGTGCTGTAATCTCTGTGTCTGTGCTATAGTGTCTGTGTTTGTGCTGTAATGTCTGTCTGTGCTGTAATGTCTGTGTCTGTGCTGTAGTGTCTCTGTTTGTGCTGTAATGTCTGTGTCTGTAATCTGTGCCATAATGTCTGTGTTTGTGTCTGTGTCTGTGCTACCAGGGCCTACATCTCTCCATGCACATACACATCCACCATTAATACCATCTTTATTCTCAGAGCGAGAGAGACAGAGAGAGGGAGGGGGAGAGTGAGAGGGAGAGTGAGAGGGGGAGAGAGAGAGAGAGAGAGAGAAAGAGAGAGCCCAGGTCTAACGAGTCAGCAAGCCGCACCGGCCGCTCTAATTGGCCGATCTTTTCTGGGGAGTTAACTGGACAGAAAACTTTACTATACCTCATAGAAATATGAAAATGAAGGAACGATTCTGGTACGCTGAAACGCAGAAAACCCTGCGCAGGGTGGAACCGCATGCAGTGATCTCTCTGAAGGCGTAAATATGCGCGCTGCAACGCCAAACGGGAGAAAACTCAGACATGTTGTTTCATAAGCAATTGCCCCCTCCATGTCTGCTGTGCATTTGAAGCATAATTCATCACCGTGGCGATTCACATGCTTTATGAACCCGACCAATCAAGCTGTTCCTCTCGGCTGCGGCCCCTTCCACCAGAGCCGTGAAAATCGCTCCTCGTTTTTCTCCCGATTTTGTCCGCCGGCAAACTTCCTCAGACAAACCGGGACCCCTGGCTCTCATACAGGCCGGGACCCCTGGATCTCATACAAACCGGGACCCCTGGCTCTCATACACAGGTAACAGAGGGAAAACGTTTTACACAGATAACAGGAATGTTTTAGTCTCCAAACCTGTACCCATCAGAGTGATAGCTAAAGCGGGCTACAGTGAGAGAGCTGGAGTGTGCTTTTCTTTAAAATGAAGAAATACATTTATTTTAACTACAACAAAACACACCACACAAACAAACACACCACCACACACAACCGAACCACACAACACTTATATAAAAATGTTTCTTGTTTCAGCTCCAGTTATAGCAAACACGCAGATTCTCAAATAGGCACATGCTTTATTCACCACAAAGACACAAACTCTTCAGACACCCTGGTGAGCACTTAAGAAGTTATGACTATGCTCTGTGTGGAGGTCAGAGGTCAGCGTTTGCTGTGTCTGAGCGTTCCTCCGCCCTCCCCTCGGCTGTTCTGCACCTGCGGATCCCCTGGAGGGGCAAGTACTGCAGATGGGAATGCTGCACTGGATGGGAATACCGTGCTGGATGGGAATGCCATGCCAGATGGGAATGCTGTGCTGGATGGGAATGCCACACTGGATGGGAATGCCACACTGGATGGGAATCCCATGCTGGAAGGGAAGCTATCTGGATGGAATGTTCCAGAGGAAAATGCTGCTGGATGGGAATGCCACACTGGATGGGAATGCCACACTGGATGGGAATCCCATGCTGGAAGGGAATGCTATGCTGGATGGGAATGCCATGCCAGATGGAAATGCTGTGCTGGATGGGAATGCCACACTGGATGGGAATGCCACACTGGATGGGAATGCCATGCTAGATGTGAATGCTGTGCTGGATGGGAATTCCGTGCTGGATGGGAATAAAGTCCTGGATGGGATAGCCATGCCAGATGGGAATGCCATGCCAGATGGGAATGCTGTGCTGGATGGGAATGCTGTGCTGATCATTCCCTCTGGAGCCCCTGGATCATTCCATCATCGTCTCTCTCCACCATGTCAGAGTTCTGGCGGTTTGGGGGCATTATTGGTTTTTTAGAGGGATCAAGAAAGGTACTGAGAAGAAGCAATAACTCCTTATTGCTTTATGCAATGATATTTAAATTTATTCTGAATAATTAATTTTCATATTTCAGTACTCCCCTTTGCCCTGGTACTGAGTCTGGAAAATGCGGTTCCTCTCCTGCAATACTTTAAATGGAAGCTCGGTTTTTTTTTCTTCCTTCCTTTTTTTTTTTTTTTTTTGAAGTTCCCAAGCTGAAATGTAATTTAGACGTTTCCTTGATTTTTTTAGGCATGTCTTTGATGTGTCGTAGATGTTTGTAATGTTGAAGTGCTTGTGAAACTGAACACCCCTCTACTCTCATGGCCTTGTCCTTTGGCTCCTTCACATCAGAACTTTCCATGGATTGTGCCTGGCTCTGATCCCGCTGCACAGACTCATCCCTCTGCCGGACTCATCCCGAACCCCAGGTCACGCGGATGACATCGTCCCAGAGGCAGCAAGCTGGGCCTCACTCCTCCCAGCGTGTGATTGGACATGAGAGCTGCTGCTCATGGGGAGGGACGGCTAAGAGGGGGGGGGGTCAGTGTTACGGTTGGGGCTCACTGGAAGGCTGCCCCTGTTCTGGTTAAACAGGGCTCAGGTGGATGAGAGAGTCAGTGCTTAAGAGCAGTGCAGGAGAGCAGTGCAGGAGAGCAGCGCAGGAGAGCAGTGCAGGAGGACCGCGAGCGGGAAACTCCTCTGCCGGGGTCGGGGGTCGGGGTTCAGGGGTCGGCTCTGCTCCGCTACGTCGTAGGCTCCGGTCCTAAATCAGCCTTTCAGCAGCTCCGCTCGGTTTATATGGGGTTTGGAACATGGCCCCACGCCCCCTAACTCTAGTCAAACCCCCTCCACACACACACCACCACACTCGCTCCCTGGTGTTTTACAGCCCTGCTCTGTGCTGGGCCAGGCTGCAAATCTGGGGCAGTATGAACCGAGGGTGGGGGGTGGGGGGCGGGGGAGGCGGGGGTCAGAGTGGAGTCACAGTGTCAGACAGAAGATCTCTGGTGACCTGGCTCACCGGAATCAGCCATTAGAACCCATCTCCCCCGGGTCTCCCCAGGACCTGTTATAAATACAAAAATGGAAAAACGCTCCAATAGTGAGAACACTAGCAGGAGGAATATGTCTTTCAGGGCATGGTATAGTCTCCAAGTCGTGGTAATTGTCTTTGCATAGTGGAGATTTTTTTCAGGACTGTTTAGCCAGTGCAGTTTTTAAGGGGGTTTTTGCTCCTGGAAATAGTCCTTCAGCAGTGAGAATAGTGCTTCAGCACTTAGAATAGTCCTTGTGCAGTGAGAATAGTCTTTCAGCAGTGAGAATATTCATTGTGCAGTGAGAATAGTCTTTCAGCAGTGAGAATAGTCCTTGTGCAGTGAGAATAGTCTTTCAGCAGTGAGAATATTCCTTATGCAGTGAGAATAGTCTTTCAGCAGTGAGAATAGTCCTTGTGCAGTGATAATAGTCTTTCAGCAGTGAGAATAGTCCTTATGCAGTGAGAATAGTCTTTCAGCAGTGAGAACAGTCCTTGTGCAGTGAGAATAGTCTTTCAGCAGTGAGAACAGTCCTTGTGCAGTGAGAATAGTCTTTCAGCAGTGAGAACAGTCCTTGTGCAGTGAGAATAGTCTTTCAGCAGTGAGAACAGTCCTTGTGCAGTGAGAATAGTCTTTGCATCTGTGAATAGCACAACCTCTCTCTCTATCATTCCCTCTCTTCTCTTCGGCCTCCTGCAGATGGAGCTGGCCCTCTGAGCTGTAACTCTTAACTGAATCCTTTATTTATTGTTTCTGCAGCTTTTTTCTGGTCTGCTGGACGGGTACCATTAGTGTGGGTGACACACTGACCTTCTGCTCCCCTGGACTCTTCCCATGATCCTCTCTAATGGAAACCCTGCACTGTCTCAATCCGCACTCTACTTCACACATAAATAAAAACCCACGGTCCAGACATAAAGGCAAAGACATACATGCGCACACACACAGACAAACACACACACACATACAAACACACGCACACAGAACATACACACACGCATACACACACTCACTCGCACACACACACACACACACAATGTTATTTTAATATTCTGTTAACATGACGCCTGCAAACTAACGTCTCAGTTTTTGTTGTGTTGTGACATCACAGAAATGGGTAAGTGTGTCCTGCTGTTTCAGAGGTCAACGCTGAACCAGACCCTCTGCCTTCAGACACATCGCTGAGCTCTGAATAGGCTGTGATTCGACAGTGGGTAACCTGATCGCACATTTCTGATGCCACTTCACCTCGTGTTACTCTGACCATGACCCTCTGAAACGTGATAGGACGTAATCTTAGCCTCATCCTGGATCTCCCATGTGATTGGACAGAATGTTTGCCTGGTCGTGAATCACTTTTGATGTGACTGGATGGCGTGTCGGTCTGGTCAGGAATCTGCTGCGTGTGATTGGAGGGGATGTTCTCCTGTCAGCAGTGATCTCAGGGGGGGGGGGGGGGATCTGGCATTTCTTTTCTCCCCTGACTGTGCACTGCAGCCGTCCGTTTGAGATCACAGGCTAGCCGGCGTTAGCGCCTGGTGAGAGCCCCTTACACAGCGTGTGTGTATGTGGGGGGGGGATCAGCTCTAACGTTGACTGGCGGTTTTGACGGGAGCCGGTAGAGGCCCCATGCCCCCCCCCCCAGCTTGTGTTCAGGTCTGGCAGCTGCCTTTTAGGACTGACAGGGAACGGGAGATGCCTGCCACCAGGTAAGCCTGGAACACCTGACTGTAGGTGTCCAGTGCCTGTCTAATTTACGAGTACTCCATGAGCTGATCTGTCTGGGGAAACCTGAACACACGGGCTTTCACCCTGAAACCTGAACACACGGGCTTTCACTCTGAAACCTGAACACACGGGCTTTCACTCTGAAACCTGAACACACGGGCTTTCACTCTGAAACCTGAACACACGGGCTTTCACCCTGAAACCTGAACACACGGCTTTCATCCTGAAACCTGAACACACGGGCTTTCACCCTGAAACCTGAACACACGGGCTTTCATCCTGAAACCTGAACACACGGGCTTTCACCCTGAAACCTGAACACACGGGCTTTCACTCTGAAACCTGAACACACGGGCTTTCATCCTGAAACCTGAACACACGGGCTTTCACTCTGAAACCTGAACACATGGGCTTTCATCCTGAAACCTGAACACACGGGCTTTCAGCCTGAAACCTGAACACATGGGCTTTCACCCTGAAACCTGAACACACAGGCTTTCACCCTGAAACCTGAACACACGGGCTTTCACTCTGAAACCTGCTGATAGTCTGGAGTGGATGTTCTGTAAAGCATATTTTGGGCCTCATTCACAAAACCTTTCTTAAATTATTCTTACTTTTGTTCTTAGAAATGTTCCTACGGAAAACCAATATGGGATTCATGACTCATGACTGCATTTTTGTCATATCCCAGGTGAATGAAATTATGAATGCGAACTGTTTGTAAATTTTATGCACAATCTTGTTCATTTGATTTGCATAATGGAAAACAGCCACGAACAAATACAGATAAGAAAAAAATGATGAATGCCAAAATGTTTGTGGAAACGTTCTTGCATACAGTTTACGATCCAATGTGATCGTAGGCATGTTTTGTGAATGATGCCCATTGTGTGTAAATCGCTCTGTGTAAGAGCATCTGTTCAGCATTTTAGATGTTAATGTTATGAACGCAGCTTGTGGTGTGACTGCAACGATCCGGATCGCACGCACACACATCTGTATCTCCAGAGAGAATGTCTGACAAAGAATAAAACCGCATCGACGCTCGGGTCCGTTTCAGGGTCAGGCTGAAATATTGTGGCTCTTAATATCCGGCCTTCTCCCCTGCCCCTCTTCAGGGGAAATCACACGACCGGCCTTCTCCCCTGCCCCTCTTCAGGGGAAATCACACGACCGGCCTTCTCCCCCTGCCCCTCTTCAGGGGAAATCACACGACCGGCCTTCTCCCCTGCCCCTCTTCAGGGGAAATCACACGACCGGCCTTCTCCCCTGCCCCTCTTCAGGGGAAATCACACGGCAGGAACGAGATTTACAGCTGGCTTTACCTGATGAGTCCCTCGCCTCTCAGGCCAGGAATGTCGCGCACATGCTCCTGACACGTCCCCTAACACGGGAGCGTGCTCAGGATTTCACTGTCCTCTGCACTGACTGAACACCAGTGCTCAGGATTTCACCGTCCTCTGCACTGACTGAACACCAGTGCTCATGATTTCCCGTCCTCTGTACTGACTGAACACACCAGTGCTCATGATTTCACCGTCCTCTGTACTGACTGCACACCAGTGCTCATGATTTCACTGTCCTCTGTACTGACTGAACACACCAGCAGCATGCGCTGTCCAGCCCAGAGCAGTACGCAAACACCACAGCTCCTTCATGCCCATACATTCACATTCCACCTAAAGAACAGCAGGAACCTTTATTAAAATATCCTCCGCATATTCATTTGGAAATGAACAGTATAATTTTGTGAGCTGTTTTAGGCAGGAATGTAATTGAAAAGTTGAGTGTGAAAAACGGAAAAAATAGAGAAGGACGTTTAAAGACGTGTCTGTATAGCCATAGTGCTGATTTATTTTTATTTTTTTCAGCGCATTAATATTCTGAAAGACAGCGCATGACTGATGCCTACATGCAAAAAAAAGAAAAAGAAGACAGAGAGATAAATGAGGTGGCTGATTGCCCACATTTTGCTTATTCCGGACAATTCTGAGATTAAAAACATAAATTACCCGGACTGCTGTTTATGAATAGGGTGCTATGAGCGATGCAGGGTGTCATGGTGATGGGTGGGGGTGGGGGCTGGGGGTGATGGGTGGGGTGGGGGCGGGGTGATGGGTGGGGGTGGGGGCGGGGTGATGGGTGGGGATGGGGGCGGGTGATTGGTGGGGTGGGGGGGGTGGGTGGTGGAGGTGGTGGGTGGGGGTGGGGGCGGGGTGATCGGTGGGGGTGGGGGCTGGGTGATGGGTGATGGGTGGGGGCGGGATGGGGGTGGGGGGCTTCTGAGGGTGGATTACAGAGTGATGAAGAGGCAGCACTAGAGGAAGAGGAGGAACTAGCAGCTCCTGTGTTCACATCATGCCAAATTTTATTTTATTAGGAATTAAAAGCAAATATTGTTAAGAAAACGTTTTTATCTGTCTGAATATATGTATCTGTATATAATGTATTTTTCTATTTCACGAAAGCAGGTGCAGGTCCTCAGTGCGTCTCCTGAGTGCACCTCCTCAGTGCACCTCCTCAGTGCGTCTCCTCGTGGTGTCTCCTGAGTGCACCTCCTCAGGGCACCTCCTCAGTGTGTCTCCTCAGTGCGTCTCCTGAGTGCACCTCCTCAGTGCACTCTCAGTGCGTCGTCTCAGTGCACCTCCTCAGTGCGTCTCCTGAGTGCACCTCCTCAGTGCACCTCCTCAGTGCGTCTCCTCAGTGCGTCGTCTCAGTGCGTCTCCTGAGTGCACCTCCTCAGTGCGTCTCCTGAGTGCGTCTCTTCAGTGCACCTCCCCAGTGCGTCTCCTCAGCACGCCTCCTTGTGGAAGAGGTGAGTTGTGAGGGGCATGTCAGTTGGGGGGGGCAGAGTGCTTTCTGTGGGATGAAGAGGTTTTTGGGGCACACAGGAGTGGGGAGTCCTGCCCGAAGCCTGTGGTGTTATGTTGTTGATACAAACGTGTCAGATCCAGGTCTCTGGGAGGGGTGGGGGGGGGGGGCAGTGTTTTTGGAGCCGGGGTTCTGGCTGCAGGGGGGAGGGATGGGGGGGTGCCCAAGACGAAAAGGCGGCATTGGGCCGAGCCGGTCTCCTGGAACAGCTAACACAGCCCGCGGGCGCACGGCCACCGCGAGCGGCCCCAACAGGGCCAGTATCCACCCCAAAAGGCAAGCGCCCTGATGGGAGTGTTATTACAGTGGTGTCTCAAACATCCACAAGCAGCCTGTCCCACAGCCCCGTGCTGAGTCTTTACTGACTGAGCCGCTCTACAGGGCCCAGCCTGCGCTCACAGTGAGAGTCTTTACTGACTGAGCCGCTCTATAGGGCCCAGCCTGCGCTCTCAGTGAGAGTCTTTACTGACTGAGCCGCTCTATAGGGCCCAGCCTGCGCTCACAGTGAGAGTCTTTACTGACTGAGCCGCTCTACAGGGCCCAGCCTGCGCTCATGGTGAGAGTCTTTACTGACTGAGCCGCTCTATAGGGCCCAGCCTGCGCTCTCAGTGAGAGTCTTTACTGACTGAGCCGCTCTATAGGGCCCAGCCTGCGCTCATGGTGAGAGTCTTTACTGACTGAGCCGCTCTATAGGGCCCAGCCTGCGCTCTCAGTGAGAGTCTTTACTGACTGAGCCGCTCTATAGGGCCCAGCCTGCGCTCATGGTGAGAGTCTTTACTGACTGAGCCGCTCTATAGGGCTCAGTCTGTGCTCATGGTGAGTCTTTACTGGCTGAGCCACTCTATCAGGATCTTGGTTACATCATGAATAACGAACCAACAACCTAAATCAATAGCATGACGAGCAGAATGTGTTTTAAACAGAAACGCACTGCTGGTAATCTGAGGCTGATTCTCATGCTTTTATTCCTTAAGAGCCAAAATCTCTGCCTGGAACACAAACAAAAAAAAGTGAATTACTGGGATAATGAACATGACCTGCTTTGTATTTCACATGCCCAGCGCCTGGCTCCCTCTCTCATTCATCTCCGTGTGTTTAAAATCTAATATATGCTCCCGCTTCCGCGCCTGCCGTCTGCCATGGGACTCTGCTGAGCCCACAAATGTTTTCAATATAATCTATACCTTCATCTGATCCTTCTTTCTCTTTTTCCATTTTTCCCTTCCCCCCTCCTCCTTCCTCTCCCTCCTTTCTCTCTCTCTCTCTCTCTCTCTCTACATCTCTTATCAGCTGGCACTTGTTCCCCAAGACAGATAGGGAGAGAGAGAAGGGAATGGATAGAGAGAGAGATATATTGAGAGAGAGAAAAGGGGATATACATAGGGGAAGAGGGGGAGGGTGAAGACTGAAAGAGAGGGATAAATAGGGGGGAAAGAGAACGGCAGAGAGAAAGACGGGAAGAGGGAGAGAGGGGAAGGGAGAGGAAAAGAGAGAGAGGGGAAGGGAGAGAGGAAGAGAGGGAGAGAGAGAGAGAGAGAGAGAGAGTAAAAACCCTTGCTGGTGGCGCTGCGGTGTTTGTGTTGGGTCCTCTCTGCTGTGGCTCTCTCTCTCCTGGCAGAAACAGACGGCTGGGAGCCGCTTCCTCATTGATTTTGGATGTGACCTTCCCCTCGCCCCCCTCACATAGTATGGGGACGGAAAATAATCCCCCGTTCTGCGCTGGGGTGGGGGCGTGGGGGGGGTGGAGGGGAAGAACGCTCTTCTATATGAAACCAGAAGAACAGAAAGGATTCATTGCATCTGCCCCCCTCCAGCCGAACTGAGGCACTCAGTACAGTAACAGAACCAGACTGAGCCACTCAGTACAGGGACAGAACCAGACTGAGCCACTCAGTACAGGGACAGAACCAGACTGAGCCACTCAGTACAGTAAGAACCAGACTGAGGCAGGATTGGGATGCGATGGAGGGAAGCAGACAGAATGCAGCCACCTGGGTCCTCTGCTCATCAGACACAGGAGGAGGAGGAGATGGAGCAGGAGGGGGAGGAGGAGCAGGAGGGGAGGAGGAGCAGGAGGAGCAGGAGAGAGAGGGGAGGAGGAGCAGGCGGAGCAGGAGGAGAGGGGGGAGGAGGAGCAGGAGGGGGAGGGAGAGAGGAGGAGGAGCAGGAGGGGAGGGGAGAGGAGGAGGAGGAGAGGAGGGGAGGAGGAGGAGGAGGAGCAGGAGGGGGAGGGGAGGAGGAGGAGCAGGAGGGAGAGCGGAGGAGGAGCAGGAGGAGCAGGAGGGAGAGGGGAGGAGGAGCAGGAGGAGCAGGAGAGGAGGTGGAGGAGGAGCAGGAGAGGAGGTGGGGGAGTCAGAGGGAGCCGCTCTGCCCTCTTGGCGGTGGTCAGTAATGGCGGAGCGGCGGGGAGCTCAGCGGCGGCGGCGGCGGCGTAGCCGGCGTTAGTCAGTGATTAAGGAGGTGCAGCCAGCGGGAGCCAGACCAGGCCCCGATGGGCCTGACGGTTCCCACGGAAACAGCAGGATGAACCCTGAACCCCCCCCTTCACCCCCACCCCTCCCCCCCAGCCCCCCGCCAGCTCACATCTGGTTCAGGGCTGTCTCGTTATCAGAGCTGTGAAGAATCCTCTGGGGGGGGGGGGGCTTTAAAGGTGCATCTCGCTGGTGATGAATGAGGTGAATTACTTACGCCGGGAGAAAGTGCGCTTGGATTCCTCCTGAGAGGAGAGCAGGCTGTCTCCCCTCTCTCTCTCTCTCTCTCTCTCTGTCTGTCTCTCTCTCTCTCTCACTCTCTCTCTCTCTCTCTCTCTCTCTCTGTCTCTCTCTATCTCTCACTCTCTCTCTCTCCCTCTATCTCTCACTCTATCTATCTCTCACTTTATCTCTCTCTTCCTCTATCTCTCACTCTATCTCTCTCTCTTCCTCTATCTCTCACTCTATCTCTCTCTCTGTCTATCTCCCCCCCCCTCCCCAGGAAGAGGGACAGAAAGAGGCAGATGCCGTTTTCACCTGTTTTTTTTTGTTTTAAAAGCATCCTGCGTTTTGTGCCTCCTCCTGCAGGGTGTGTTCCTCTGGGCCTCAGGGTGAAGGCAAACTGCAGGGGGTTCCTCTGCCTCGGAACAAACTAGCAGGGCATACCGCCTCCGGTGAGACAAATTGAGCTGAGATCCTCAGACACACACACACTCGGATGGAAACACCCACAGGGGTGTGACATGACCTTGGGATGATGTGTGTCACTCAGCCAAAGTTGGCTATGAGGTCACATGATTATAGTGACATCATGTCAGATCCCCTCATGAATACAGCTTAGCTAAGGGTTGTGAAACTCCAGTCCTGGAGGGCTGCAGTGTCTGCAGGTTTAACTCCAGTCCGCAGAGCTGCAGTGTCTGCAGGTTTAACTCCAGTCCTGGAGAGCAGGGGTTTGAAAAATCATGTTAAACAGGACTTTCTGTAAGTGGTGTTCACCATGAAACACAGTTTCCTGTAGTTCTAGAGTTAAACAGCGCTTCCTGTAGCTCTGGTGTTAAACCGCACTTCCTGTAGCTCTGGTGTTAAACAGGACTTCCTGTAGCTCTGGTGTTAAACAGGACTTCCTGTAGCTCTGGTGATAAACAGTGCTTGCACTAGCTCTGGTGTTAAACAGGACTTCCTGTAGCTCTGGTGATAAACAGTGCTTGCTGTAGCTCTGTTGGCTGCTCCAGGCTGTTCAGATGTCCACGGCTTTAGAATTCAGCCTGAAAGCTTTCCTCAGTGCTCATTTCTCCCCATTCAAAATGTACTTATTTTTATTATCTATTCTCCTGCTGTCTCTTTCTCCATCCCTCTCCAGTTAATTGCTTTCCTTTGTCATGTTAAATGGAATGACAGAAATGCCCACTCCGCACATTCTAGACACTATCTCTGCTTTTTAAAACATCTGGCCGCAGTTCTTCTGTCATCTGCTAATGAGCTCTCTGTTGTGTGTTCAGTGTCAGTGCTGTTCAGTGTCAGTGCTGCTCAGTGTCAGCGCAGCTCAGTGTCGGTGCTACTCCGTGTCAGTGCTGCTCAGTGTCGGTGCTACTCCGTGTCAGTGCTGCTCAGTGTCGGTGCTACTCCGTGTCAGTGCTGCTCAGTGTCGGTGCTGCTCCGTGTCAGTGCTGCTCATTGTCAGTTTTTAATTCCTTTAACAGTAATGCGCTGCTGTCGGTGAGAGTGGAAAGACTCCTGGTGCTGTCTGATGGGAAACCGGCCAACGCCCCCCCCCCCCACCCCTGACGGTAAACGGGCATCAGCCATAAATCACCACGAGCCCGGCATGAGGAGGGAGGGAAAGAGAGAGGGAGAGAAAGAGAAGAAAAGAAGAGCGAGAATCCGGAGAAGGTGACAAACAGCAGGACCGAAGACACGAACGCGAGCGTGCCGCGTCAGGTTGGGAGCGCCTGACGACAGGGCAGGCTCCGCCCCAGGGGTGTGTGCGTAACTGCGCAAGTACAGCTGCTGGATCAGTACTGTCACGCCACATAAATCACATCCCCACACCTGCCTCTTACGCAAGTCATGCCACCGTTAATTACAACAGCACTATCATTTTTATCTCATTTTTAAAAAATCGTCACGTAGATGTCCTGAGGCAGCGGTGGGCTGAAGAGGGGGAGATGTTTGTTGTGTCTGATGATCACCCCAGTCTGGTGTTTGGGTGCTTTTGGTGGTCACTGAGGGGGACCAGTTTCACAAAAGAGTTTATTTTGCCTTCCTGCTCAATTCAGTTTTATTTATACAGCACTTTCTACAGAGACGCTGTCACAAAGAGGCTTTACAGTGGAAATACAAAAGAAAATTGGGCAAAAAAAAAAAAAAAAAAAACAGGCCTGAAACTCCCCAGTGAGAAGAAAAACACTGAAATGGTCGTGAGAAAAAAAACCTCCCAACTGGAAGAACTCTCAGGAGGAACGTGGCTATAGAGGGGGAGCCCATCCTCCACTGGCCGGCCCGGTGTGCTGGTAGAGATAGACTGACCGGGAATAGAAGTGTAACGAGGGGTCTATCACAGCTCACCATACAATGCCCTGGGCAGGTCACACTCAGAGGTAGTTACACCATCGGTGAAATAGGCAGTCCAAGCAGAGATCTATAGTAATATGCAAATTCAGAAGGGCAGGATGATTCATCTAGGCCTCCACATGGCATCCTGTTGTGAGCTAATATTGTCACATGACTATCTTTCTTCTAATACTTGTGTGTTACTGCCATCTTGATGTTGTAGCTCTTTCTCATATCTCTAGTGATCATGCCTTACTTGTAGTTTATGACTTGCCGTAACTTTACTGACTCAGCCGAAGCTTACCGCGTGAACTAGCCTTGATGTTAGTGGCTATGGATAACTGAGACTCAATGAGAACTGTACCTTATCGGGCCCGAGTTCTGTACTTCTCCCAATTACCTTTGGTATGCACTTATTGCACTTTGGATAAAAGCGTCTGCCAAAAAAAATGCAGTGTAACATAATCTTTCTGCACTGTATGTGCATACAATATCTTCACTGAGTACACAAATTAAATCAACCTCTATGCTATTTTATCAACATATATATTGATGTCTTTTGTTATCCCTGCCATTTTTATTATTTTAAATCTTTCTTATTCCTGTTTTTTTAAATGTTTTTGCTGGTGTTATGTTGTGCGGAGCCGGCCTGTGTTGTTGTAGGCCTGTGTTCCGTCGCGTTTGTCTCTACTGCTGCCAAGAATGGCAGAATACCAGTTTAACCGAGAGCCAAACCGAGCGAAAATTGGTCTCGAATCTCGAAATCCAATCTTTTTTTTTTTTTATTATAAAAGGATTTCATCCAAGCCACCCGAAGTCTGCCGTGTTGACTGTGAGGTACGCGTGCACGGTGGAGTTCCTCCGCACACTCGCTGGAGTGGGAGAGAACGACCTGCTTCTGTGGGATCCTGGATAAACCTGTTAATCACAGAGCCAGGTGAAGGCTCGTTATCGCTGAACAGACTCCAACGCCCCGTCTGATTTCTGTTCTCCGCACCCTGCAGCCGAAGGGCATTTCCCTGCGATTCGTATTGGGATGACTGTGCGGTGAGAAAAATACCAGACAGAACCTGCAGGTGTCCCGCTGAGCGCAGCGAGCCTTCTCCTGTTTCCGGGGTGTTTTATCCCCACTGGGGAGTTTTTTTTTTGCCTCATGTGTTGGATTTTTTTTGGGGGGGTTTCAGGGTTTTTTTTTTTTACCTCCCTTGCCTTGCTCAGTTTTTCCTGTGTCCTGTTTTTGTGCAAAGCCTCTTTCTTGCTTTGTCTCTGTAAAAAAAAAAAAAAAAAGCTACAGAAATGAATCTCTACCTGTCGCCCGTCCCCCCGCCCACCTCTAAAACAATCTGCGGCCAGTCAGATGGTGCCCCGCTGGCCAGCGTGGTCCGGGTTCGAATCTGGGCTACAGGGCACCCACAGCATCAGGACGTGCCCTCAGAGAGCCCCCCCCCCCCTCAGTCTGTAGGCCTCTGTGAGCCTTTTGCATTAAAATGGGGCGTCCGTCTCCAGCACTCCTATGTGTGGAAACAGAGTGCCCCCCCTCCCCCAAACACGATCAATCATCACATTTTATTTATGCAGCCCATTTTATGAAATATTTGTCACAATGTGCTGCACGTTTACCCTGGCCTGAACCCCTTACAAAGCGAGCCAGAGGCAACAGTGCCGAGGAAACTTTCCCTGGAAGACGTGCAGGAACAATCCCTGGGAAGTGGCGTGGGGGGGTGGGGGAGGGTGGGGGGTGGGGGGATTTGGGGTTGGGGTGGCTGTCCTCCTCTGGCCAGCTGAGGCTGTGAGTTCTCAAACACAAAATCAGTCCTTTACCGAGCTCTGTGTGCTGAGAATCAGATGGACATGCTGCGAAGGGTCACTACCCACAACCCACCTCTGCGTTTGGCCTCTCCTGCGCATCCCCCCCCCTCCCCCCCCAGTCAACCGGCGGTCAACCCCCTTGCACAGGTGTCTGGGATACAAAGGGACCATTCACTATTCACCTGCCTGGATGGCAGGGCAAACACGCTCGCGATTGGCTCAGGTTGATCATTCATGAGGCAAGCAGCCGCTCTGATTGGTCACGCCTATGTGTGCAACTTTGGGAAAAGGCCCGTCCCCCCCTCCCAGCTAAAAGGCCTTTACACATCAAATACGCTTTTCAATTTATTGCACTTCCTACCGCAAACAGGCTGGCTCTCCTCCGAAGCCCACAATGCAGAGCACTGCTGTCCCCTCCCCCCCCCCCCCCCCCCCCCCCCCCCCCCCCCGCACACCCCTTTGGGGAGTCAGAGACAGGTCAGAGGAAGACTCTCACACCGCGACTCTCGCGCCGCGCCTTGCGAAGGCCAACCTGCCTGTCCCTGCGCCTCAGTGACTGCACAGAAGCACAGAGGAGGAGCACTGATCTGTGGTCAGTTGAGCCTTTGCGCTCATAATGGATGGGGATGGGGCCTGGACAGAGGAGCACTGATCTGTGGTCAGTTGAGCCTTTGCGCTCATAATGGATGGGGATGGGGCCTGGACAGAGGAGCCCTGATCCCAGATCTGCTCTGAGACGAACCAGGGGAAAAGCTGAGCTTCGCGCCATGATGATGATGATGATGATGATGATGATTATTATTATTATATTGTCTGAATTCTATCCAATAGTGTGCACATATCACCAGGTTTAGATCTCTAAAGCTGGTAATATGTGCATAGTACACACTCACACAAGCACACACTTACTCTCATTCACTACACTCTCACTCACACACACGCAAACACACAAGACTTCATCGTTTTAACAGCTTTTGGGCAAAAAGAATACATCAATCACTAACAGGAACTTCAGTATCAGGAGTAACAGAAATATCCGATCAGAAATATCCCCTTCTCTCAATCTGTGGCTGTTCTGCGGATTTACTCAACAAGACCTTCGCTGCCTCGCCTCGTTAGCCCTTAATGGGATGCAAAACAGGAGGATTTTTATTTTTAACGTCCCCTCTTTGAGCTCTGTGCTTTTCAGCAAAGGGCTTTGACTTTGACTCTCTCTGTCTCTCTCTCTCTCTCTCTCTCTCTCCCCCTCTCTCTCTGACGGCTCGGTGGAAATCCGCGCTTCAGAAAAACTAATTTATGTTCCTCAGAGAGCTTTGTCAACTCAAACGACGACGTTGCTTCCCCACTTTCTTCTGCAGCTGATCTGACGGAGGTGGAAGAAAAAGGGCGTTTGACCTCCCCCACCGGGGACTGAAAGACATCTGATGTTGCATTTTGTGTGTGTGTGTGTGTGTGTGTGTGAGTGTGTGTGCATGTGTGTGTGTGTGGGTGTGTATAAGTGTGTGTGTGTGTGTGAGTGTGTGTTTCTTTAAGCACTATAATTGAATGCAGGAAGTGGGAAAGACAGAAAGGCATAATTGGCCTTTTCCTTCGACATGCTGCCTCGTGCGGAGTCTTCCCGCCGCGTGTGTAGTTCCTGTCAGTCGCGCTCCGCTCGCTCGCTCTTGATTGGACCGCCGAATCTCGCAGTGCGCGTCCGTGAAACGGATTCGCTCTCGGGCAGATAATTACGCCCGGCTTAGCGTTGTTATTGCACACGTTGACGGAGGATTAAGCGGTTCTAAAATCAGGCGATTAAACATGAAACGCTCTTGGCGGCCATCTTTACAAGCTGCGCTAATTGAGTGCAGAGACTTCGCGTGCGCCTGAAAACATTAAAGGTCTTCTTTTTCCCTCTCTCTCTCTCTCCCTCTCTCTCCCTCTCCCTCTCTCTCTCTCTCCTGCTTCTGAATATTTCCACCGAGAGCATCGTGCCGGCTGTCACCGATATATTCCAACTGTCCAATTTGAAAATTTCCCTTCAACTTTAGCCTTCGACAGTGAAGCTCAGCCAATCACACGGCAGCTTCTGACAGGGCGTCAGACGCAGGGCTTTCCAGATAAGCAGGGAATTCTCTGCGGGTTTTTTAACGGCTAAAATAAAGGTCACGTTCTTTGCAAGTCCTTTTTTTTTAGTGCAATCCCAGTTGGGCTCGATTTCTGCCTTTTGTTTTAGTTTAAATCTGTGTTTTCTTTCTTTGCCTCTCGTTCAACACTCATCCCTTGTGATGTACGTCTACATACCTCGTTTAAATCGTGTTAAAAACAAGGATTGAGTGATGCCACAAAAAGCTCTTTTTTTCCTGGTGGGTTCAGCTTTGGATTTATAGTGTGAATATTTTGCTGGCCATAACAGCGTTTTTTTTTTTTTTGCTGACACTGAAGCATATTAAACTAATGGAAACTTTTAAAGTTCTTTTTCGCTATTAAAATTTTTTTGAGACGAAGTAAAAATAATGACGTCAGTATGAAAAGAAAAGAAAATGGCTGCCACGCACATAAATCGCGGGTAATTTACGCTGCCGTTTGTAGCTCCAGGTCAGTAAAGCCCCTGTTTGATTAACGGGGGGTTTTGGTGGTGAGAGGTGGCTGTTTGCCCCGCAGGACGGGGCCTGGGAGCCCCCGGGTTTTTGGACGGGGCCCCCGGCTGAGGTGGTCCCAGCGGTGGAGCGGGGCCCCTGGCTGAGGTGGTCCCAGCGGTGGAGCGGGGCCCCTGGCTGAGGTGGTCCCAGCGGTGGAGCGGGGCCCCTGGCTGAGGTGGTCCCAGCGGTGGAGCGGGACCCCTGGCTGAGGTGGTCCCAGCGGTGGAGCGGGGCCCCTGGCTGAGGTGGTCCCAGCGGTGGAGCGGGACCCCTGGCTGAGGTGGTCCCAGCGCTGGAGCGGGACCCTGGCTGAGGTGGTCCCAGCGGTGGAGCGGGACCCTGGCTGAGGTGGTCCCAGCGGTGGAGCGGGCCCCTGGCTGAGGTGGTCCCAGCGGTGGAGCGGGACCCCTGGCTGAGGTGGTCCCAGCGGTGGAGTGGGACCCCTGGCTGAGGTGGTCCCAGCGGTGGAGCGGGACCCTGGCCATTTTATGACGCTGTGATCCTGAAACGCGACGCCGTGGCTTGAACCTGCCCGGGTCCTCCGGTCCGCTCCTCCTGGGCCCCATTTGTCTCGCACCTGGGGGGGGGGGGGGGGAGCACAGTCTCACTCGTTGTTTTGGGGTGGAGGGGGGCACAGTCTCACTCGATTGTTTGGCTGACGTACACACACGCATGCATGCTCACACGCACACACGTTTCTTGAAAAGCTCCTTAGTCATTGGTGTGGAGTGTAAGAAGCTGCTCTGTCATTGGTGCAGAGTATAAGAAGCAGCTCTGTCATTTGTGCAGAGTGGAAGAAGCAGCTCTGTCATTGGTGCAGAGTATAAGAAGCAGCTTTGTCATTGGTGCAGAGTGTAAGAAGCTACTCAGTCATTGGTGCTGATTGAGAGATGATGAGCTTTTTGGGGGTCTTGTTTAGTGAATGAAAGACGCCTCGGTGTTGGAGTGTCAGGCCCCCGTGTGATTGACAGGACGGTTGTTGGCAGGCTAATTAGCCCGGGTGCTAATTGCATATCCGGCTCCAGAGGAGGAGGGGAGGGGCTGCTGAATGGGAAGCTTTGTGTGCGGGGGCGGGGGGGTGGGGGGTGGGGTGGGGGGGTGGGAGGATGGGGTGAGGAAGAGGGGGTTGGGGGTGTGGGGGGTGGTTCAGCGCTGGATTCCCGTCAGCCTTTGGGGAAGGAACAAAGCTGAGAACTCCAAACAGGATGCCAACCGGGACGTCCCACAACGAGTGCTCCAAACAGTACAGGGACACCAAACCCCAAGTAAAAAAAACAAACACCCCCTCACCTGGGTACTGTGGAATACTTAAAGGGAGCTGGGAGCTCCTGCCCACCTCAGTTTTTTTTGGGGGGGGGGGGGGTGGTGTTAAAAAGCTGTTTACACATTTGGTGATGATCAGCCCCAGATCAGCATTTGAACTGATCTGCGTCTGTCCTATGAAGTTACAATCTGCCTTGTGTACCCCCAGTGTGTGTGCGTGTGTGTGCGTGTGTGTGTGTGTGTGTGTGTGTCTGAGTGTAATGGTGCGTGTGTGTGTGTGTGTGTCTGAGTGTAAGGGTGTGTGTGTGTGTGTGTGTCTGAGTGTAGGTGCGTGTGTGTGTGTGTGTGTGTCTGAGTGTAAGGGTGCGTGTGTGTGTGTGTGTGTGTCTGAGTGTGAGGGTGCGTGTGTGTGTTTGTGTCAGTGAGTGAGTGTGTGTGTTGTTTGTGTGTGTGTGTGTGACAGTGTGTGTGTTTGTGTCAGTGAGTGAGTGTGTGTGTGTGTGTGTTTTAGTGAGAGCTTGTGTAGGTGATTCATTCAGGGGTAGATAGGTCAAGGTGAGGTCACTGAGAGTCTGGCCAAGCTTGGTGCTGCCATGGAGATGTCATTGAGGTCAAAGGTTATCAGGGCACTGCCACACACACTCATCCCATAGCAGACAGGATGTTGTGTTCTGTGTTTGTTGCACACTGAAAGAAATGATAGGAAATAACATCAGGATCTGTGCACACTGCAGTGCATCTGACATGCGATCTCTTACTTCTTCTGCACAAAATCTCCTCTTTTTGTTTGACATTTGAAAGGCTAGTTTCAGAGCTTGCACATTCACAGCTTTGCTGTTAGGTGATCATTCATCTTACCTTTGCTATTTTTAAATCAATATTACACTATTCAAAGCTTAGATGTACTACTTTCCATTATTTAAAACACTTTTAATAAAACGAAAAGGCGACTTTGATCTAAAAATTAATATGTTTCTGGCAGTGTGTGTGTTTGTGCATGTGTTTGTGTGTGCGTGTGTGTGTGTCTGTGTGTAGTGCGTGTGCCGGTGTGTGTCTGTGTGTGTCTTTGTGAAGTGCGTGTGTGTGTGTGGGAGGGTGTTAGTTTCCATTGTCTGATCACATGACCTCCTCTGTAGCCCCCCCTGGGTTGAACGCCCCCTCTCTGGCTTCACAATGGGGATTTATTGGCTGTGACATTCTGGGCATGGAGCCTATGACCTGCCGATTAAAAGGAGCCCCTGGGGCAAAAGGGGGGTTGGGGAGAGGGGTGGGTGGGGGGGGGGGGTGGGGGGGTGTGTGGGGTTGGGGGGAGGGGTGGGTGGGGTGGCCGGGGCAGGGCAGGTGGGGGGTCGACAGTGGGCTATACGCTCCAGTGCAGTCGTCTGTGGGATGCCTGCTGAAAGATTTGGGGACGAGGTTTGTCCCCTGGTGTGTGTCCGGGGTTGAACCCCTCACCCCCACTGGACACTGAGCCTCGACAGCAGGATTTCAGCTTTCCACAAACACAGCTATGTGTCTCTCTCTCTCTTTCCCTCCCTCTCTCTCCCTCTCTCTCTCTCGCTTTCCCTCCCCCTCTCTCCCTCTCTCTCTCTCTTTCCCTCCCCCTCTCTCCCTCTCACTCTTCTTTTCTCCCGCTCTTTTGCCTTTCTACCTCTCTTCTCTCTTGCATTCTCTGCCCCCTCTATTCCTCTCTCCCTCTTCGCCTCTCTTCTTTTCTCCCTCACACTCCTTTTCTCTCTCACTCTCTCTCGCCCCTCTACTTCTCCTCTCTCTCTCATTCTCTCTCTCTCTCTCTCACTCACACTCTCTCTCTCTCTCTCTCTCTCTCTCTCAGTGTGTGTGTCAGTCCAGAGAAGCTCCAAACCCAAGCAGACTCACAGTCATAAAAATAAAGTCTTTCCCAAAACCCTCCCCAGTGCTATCTCTAATTAAACAGGAGAGGAGCAGTGAATCTACATGCCTATGCTTTCATTTGCTTTCCTTATTTAACCTAATTATGTATACGAGCTTCCAGAAGCAAAGCCAGCCGTGGGACATTCAGATGTAAACCAATCACAGACTGTGCACACATCAGTCAGGTCCACATTCACTTTTAACAGCCAATCAGTCATCCAGAGGATGAGACAGATGTGAAATGGAATATCCTACACAGCGGAATCCTGATTCAACCCCCCCCCCCCCCACCCCCGCCCCAGACCTAACCAGGCTCTCTGACCAACTGCATGAGGCCCGAGTCCACAGGGGTCAGAGGTCACACGACCCAAACATGTGTCGTTATGAGAGCGGGTCACAGTAAATGCCCGTTTGAATATGGGGGGTCAAGGACGCTGGAAACAGAAGCGTTCGGTTTCAGCCTCACTGCGGAGCCAGAGCTGGGCCTTTGAAATCAGCGCTCAGTGATTGGTGTGTAATCCAATCGGCCGTCGAGCGGGGAGCGGCTGATCTGGTCTGAGCAGCCCCGGTGAATAAAGGCTCCCTCACGCCCTGCGACAGGACAGCAGGCGGTCAGACGTTTTGGCGGGAAAAGCGTTTCGCCGAGTTGAATTATGTATGTATTTTTTTTAAGAGTTGATGCGTGAGCTGAGCGAGCGGGTTGCCAGGTATGCGCTGTGAAATCACAGCCAGGCTTTCCTTCGGCGGATTCTCTGGACATGGCAACCCCCCCCCGGTCCCGCCAGCGACGGGTTTTACTGTGACTCAGCCGAGCGGAGAGGGTTTCTGCCGCTGCTCGAATCAGAACGCTGCTCAAATCAGAAAGCTGCTCCAATCAGAAAGCTGCTCGAATCAGAACGCTGCTCAAATCAGAACGCTGCTCAAATCAGAAAGCTGTTCGAATCAGAAAGCTGCTCGAATCAGAATGCTGCTCGAATCAGAAAGCTTCTCGAATCAGAAAGCTGCTGCTCGAATCAGAAAGCTGCTCGAATCAGAACGCTGCTCGAATCAGAATGCTGCTCGAATCAGAACGCTGCTGCTCGAATCAGAACGCTGCGCACCGTTTCTGCCCCTTAATCACAAACGTAAGCAAAGTTCAGCCTCTTTTGAAACCCAAGACAAGGTTTTTGCTTCTTGGGGAGAAAATGACGGTTTTCGCCGGTTAATGAGAAACTTCAGAAAAGGTCAGCCTCTCTGTTCTGATTATCAGCCCTGGCGTGTCGATGACTGTTTTACGGCAGATGCCGCTTTGATCCGTTGCCTCAAACCACATTTTGGATGTTTGACATTTTGCAGACTTTTCGGATTTCGCAGTAAAGGGCTGTTTTGGTTCATGGGGATCGGCTGCTAGTAATTTTGACTTTCACATCTATGGGTTTTTTTTTGTTTTGCGTTACTCTGGTAATTCGGCTGGTTGATTTAAACAATTAAGGGACACTGTATCCCCGTCCACAGCACTCTGTGTCTGATGTAGAGAGGATAATATGAAGATATCAAAGATATGTTTCTGTTAAAATACAGAAAGGAAATCCCCCATCTCTATTACCCGTATGAAACTGTCTCAAAGCCAGGCCCTACTGTAATTCCCCTGTTGCCATGGTGAACTGTGTACAGTGTCCATCATAAAGTACTACAAGTACCAAACCAAGAAAGGCAGCAGGAGCAGTGTAAAGCAGCAGTGCTGGTCTGTGTAAGGTCTGGTGTGTGTAAAGCAGCAGTACTGGTCTGTGTAAGGTCTGGTGTGTGTAAGGCAGTAGTAGAGGTCTGTGTGAGGTGTGGTCTGTTAAAGGCAGTAGTAGAGGTCTGTGTAAGGTGTGGTCTGTGTAAGGCAGTAGTAGAGGTCTGCTCTGTGTGAGGCAGTACTAGAGGTCTGTGTAAGGTCTGCTGTGTGTAAGGCAGTAGTAGAGGTCTGTGTAAGGTCTGGTGTGTGTAAGGCAGTAGTAGAGGTCTGTGTAAGGTCTGGTGTGTGTAAGGCAGTAGTAGAGGTCTGTGTAAGGTCTGGTGTGTGTAAGGCAGTAGTTTGGTCCTGTAATCACACAGATAATGTTTGTAGCTGACCCCCTCTCTGGCCCATGACCGAGCGGGACGGGGACGGGGACAGGGGGGTAATTGCTCCCATGAAGGATTCTGGGTTCCATGTGATGCCGAATTTGAGGCTAATGCTGCTGAATGCTGCTAATGCCCACCTGCCCCCATGCTAATGCCCACCTGCCCCCTCTCACCTGTCATCAGAGCTGATTACGCCACACACACACACACGCAAGCAAGATGTTTTTTAAGCTTGTGCTCGGGCTCAGGAACAGTCTGCCCATGCTTCAGTGTGTCTTTTGATAATAAGCAGACCCTCCTCCAGCTTCCTTTCTACCCTCTGTATGAGCGCACTGCTACCGTGAGGCCATCTTTATAAAATACATCATCTCTGCTTTTTTTCCACCACACTCACAGGTTTGGCTTGACCCAAGATGCAGTACATATTTAAAGAAAATGATATACTAAGGATTTCAAGGTACTGTATCTATAATTAATGATTATACATTTTATTTAGACTAGTTGCTTCGTATGTGTGTGTTGGGGGGGGGGGGTGTTTGTGGAGAATAGGCGAATTAAATGTGCAAGTTAGAAATGAGACCTGGAAAGGCCCACTGCATGCTGGGTAAGAGACCTAGAAAATCCCACTGCATGCTGGGATTGCGGCTGGCGGGAGCCCACTGCATGCTGGGATTGCGGCTGGCGGGAGCCCACTGCATGCTGGGATTGCGGCTGGCGGGAGCCCACTGCATGCTGGGATTGCGGCTGGCGGGAGCCCACTGCATGCTGGGATTGCGGCTGGCGGAGCCCACTGCATGCTGGGATTGCGGCTGGTGGGAGCCCACTGCATGCTGGGATTGCGGCTGGCGGGAGCCCACTGCATGCTGGGATGGCGGCTGAGGGGAGACCCTGCATGCTGGATTGCGGCTGGCGGAGCCCACTGCAGCTGGGATTGCGGCTGGCGGGAGCCCACTGCATGTGGGATTGCGGCTGGCGGGAGCCCACTGCATGCTGGGATTGCGGCTGGCGGGAGCCCACTGCATGCTGGGATTGCGGCTGGCGGGAGCCCACTGCATGCTGGGATTGCGGCTGGCGGGAGCCCACTGCATGCTGGGATTGCGGCTGGCGGGAGCCCACTGCATGCTGGGATTGCGGCTGGGGGGAGCCCACTGCATGCTGGGAGGCCGGGTGAGTGTGTGGTGAGTGAAGGCCCGATGTGTTCCGGCTCATCGGTTTTAAAACCCGCTAAACGGCGTTTCCGCCGCGGCAGATGTGTGGTCACGGTGCCCCAGGGGCAGAGGGACCAGAGTTCAGATCCCAGCAGGGGTCCGAGTCCGAACCTCACCCCCCACCCCCCCCCACCCCCCGGTACCCCTCTCTGTCCTGAAGGTATACTTTACTCCTCTGGCTCAGTGGCCTGGGTCTGGGAGAATCATAGAGAAGGGGTGGGGTGGGGTGGGGCGGGGTGGGGCAGGGCAGGGAAGGGTGGGGCCAAGTAAACTAGGGGCGGAGCCTGATGGGATGGGGCTCCGCCCTGGTTTACTTGGCCCCGCCCTGCCCTCAACACGCTGAAAACAGGCCAAACATGAGCCCGACGCAAACTCAACACGCTAAACATGTTCCGCACACATGCTGGCCAGATGGTGTAGACACGCTAAGCACACACTGCAGACACGCTAAGCACATGCTTAAAAACATCCTATACTAACGTTAAAAACATGCTGAGCAAATGCTACGCATAATAAAGTCAGGCTATACACATGCTGCACATGCAAAGCGCTTGCTTCATACATACTAATCGCACACTGTCTACACGGTGAACATACGCAGGGCAAACACACGCTAAGCACATGCTAAACACATGGGCGCTAAGCACATGCTAAACACACGGTCGCTAAGCACATGCTAAACACACGGTCGCTAAGCACATGCTAAACACACGGTCGCTAAGCACATGCTAAACACACGGTCGCTAAGCACATGCTACATGGCTCTGGTCCCTCCACATCCGTGCAGAGCACTGATTCCCCGCGAGGGTGTGGAAGTGGGGGGGGGTGGGTTGGTGGGAGGGTTAGCTATCAGAACAAGAGGGTTGGGGGGGGAGCTTTAGGCACAAATTCATTTTAAACTTTTTAAACTTGTGCTGAATGTCTGACGTCTATGAGGCCACTCATTCCGAACATTATACTGTCGGGTGGGGACCACAAACCGGACGTTCGGGCCAAAATCAGGGCGTCTGGCGACCCCCAGTTACCGCTTTGGCACCGCCGCCCATTCTCAAACCCGCAACCCCCCCCCCCCCCCCCACAAAGCTCTCAGCTCTTTTGGAGATGTGAACCTGATAAAACGAACATTTCTTTTTTCAAATTTAAAAGTTTTTTAAAACTCTTTCTACCAGTTCAGCCCAAAAAAGAACAAAAAAAAAAAAAAAAAAAAACATGATTTCTGTTCTTGTCTTGAGAAAGATGAAATATTCGCCCAGGCATTCGCTCCTCCGTGCAGGCCTCCTCTCACTCTGGTGGCTGGCACCAGAGAAACAATCAAGAAAAATTTTCGAGATTTGTACTTCATTAGAAACACGTGTGCCTTCATCCTGATAACAAGCGACTGAAGTGCTCCAGCCTGACAGCCACCCGACCCCTCTGACACAAACAGCACCGGCCAGAGCATTCCACGCACGAGGGGCGAATGTCTGGCCGTCCGAAGATGTGCTTGAGCTACAAATCAGAAAATCAGCATCTGTTTACTCACAGTTCATTATCGGGAGAGTTTATCTGTTTACTCACAGTTCATTATCGGGAGAGTTTATCTCGCGTAAAAGCGGTTCATTATCGGGAGAGTTTATCTCGTGTAAAAGCGGTTCATTATCGGGAGAGTTTATCTCGTGTAAAAGCGGTTCATTATCGGGAGAGTTTATCTCGCGTAAAAGCGGTTCATTATCGGGAGAGTTTATCTCGCGTAAAAGCGGTTCATTATCGGGAGAGTTTATCTCGCGTAAAAGCCGTTCATTATCGGGAGAGTTTATCTCGCGTAAAAGCGGTTCATTATCGGGAGAGTTTATCTCGCGTAAAAGCGGTTCATTATCGGGAGAGTTTATCTCGCGTAAAAGCGGTTCATTATCGGGAGAGTTTCTCTCGTGTAAAAGCGGTTCATTATCGGGAGAGTTTATCTCGCGTAAAAGCGGTTCATTATCGGGAGAGTTTATCTCGCGTAAAAGCGGTTCATTATCGGGAGAGTTTATCTCGCGTAAAAGCGGTTCATTATCGGGAGAGTTTATCTCGTGTAAAAGCGGTTCATTATCGGGAGAGTTTATCTCGTGTAAAAGCGGTTCATTATCGGGAGAGTTTATCTCGCGTAAAAGCGGTTCATTATCGGGAGAGTTTATCTCGTGTAAAAGCGGCCTCGGATACGAGCTCCAATTTGATTAGCGGGGGAAATGACATCAGGGACGCGACTCTGCGCCTTTATTCGGTAAAAGCATCAGCGGGCTTTTCCGAGCGTTTGAAGAAGATTGAAAGGGCATGTCTTCTCCCGCTCCAGCGCAGGAGGGCGGAAGGGGAGAGAGGGGGAGAGGTGGGCGAGGGGGAGAAAGGTATGAAGAAAAGAGAAGGTATGAAGAATCGTGCTTTTCCTCGCCGTGTTATCAGGTTTAAGGGTTTAATCTCAAACAAACTTTAAATAAAAGCAGCTGCAGAGTGAAGCAGGCACTGGTCCTAACCCTGCCTCTCCATGGCTGTGTAGATCTCTCTTACACACACACACTCACATACACACACACACACACACACACACACTCACATACACACACACACACACACACACACACACACACATGCACACACACTCACATACACACAATCACACACACACACACTTACATATGCACACACACACACGCACACACACTCTTACATACGCACACACACACACGCACACACTCAGGCCTTGCCTTCTTCCTTAGCCCTAAACACAGTCACCCCTAAACACAGTCAGCCCTTAGCACAGTCACTCTTGAACACAGTCACTAAGACCAGGAGCATAGCAGGGCTCTATCCTGGAAGGCCTCTGGGCGCTGTGCTAATCCTGGGCATCTGGGGCGACATAGCTCAGGCGGTAAGACCGATTGTCTGGCAGTCGGAGGGTTGCCGGTTCAAACCCCGCCCTGGGCATGTCGAAGTGTCCTTGAGAAAGACGCCTAACCCCTAAATGCTCTGGCGAATGAGAGGCATCAATTGTAAAGCGCTTTGGATAAAAGCGCTATATAAATGCAGTCCATTTACCATTTACCATCTGCAGCAGAAACACAGAGTCCTGTAGAGCAGGGGCATGGAAAGCCACGTTACAGGTGAAATACAGAAAGCCTCCTGGAGATGAAGCATTGTTGTCTCTGAGAGCTGAAATATGGAAATCCATCGCGGGGCTCCAAGGTCCGTCTGTCTCCCGCTGAAATATTAATGCCCGTAACGCACCACACACGTCCGGGCACATTGCACAGTGCCCTGCCAGATCTGGGTTAATTCCCCTGTGTGTTACCCACTACTGCCATCTACTGGGTGTCTGCTGGAACTGCGCCTTGGCACAGGCTGTTGTTTCTGCCCTGAAGACCTGTGTTGGGAGGGGACTCTACAGCAAGCCTTTTCAGCACCCCATCAACAAGACCTTCCCTTTAAGGTAAAGAGGCTGATCTGTTTACAATGGGGGTTATTATTTTATTATATTTGTCAGTATATTTCATTTATTTTCTTGTTATCTTTGTGATATCAGAGACAATCCATGGCAGCTTATTATCAGAACGGTACAGAGTCCTGTGGATTAATATACTATTATCGCTGCAGATGTAAAACTGACATGTTTATTATAAGTTTATTATCATGTATTAAATTATTGCAGCTGCTGGAAGTTGAATTAAAGCTGACCGTTTAACTGTGCGTTATGATAGATTAATAAGAAAGTTATGTTGACTGGGCGTGACCAAGGGGGGGGGGGGGGTGGGGGGAAGGGGGGGTGGTAGAGATTGGGTGTGGCTGGGGGAGTGTGGTTAGGGGGTGTGGCTAGGGAGCGGGGTACGGGGGGGCTGAGAGGGAGGGAGTGTGTGTGGTGTTAGGGCTCTGCAGAGGGAGGGAGTGTGTGTGGTGTTAGGGTTCTGCAGAGGGAGGGAGTGTGTGTGGTGTTAGGGTTCTGCAGAGGGAGGGAGTGTGTGTGGTTTTAGGGTTCTGCAGAGGGAGGGGGTGTGTGTGGTGTTAGGGTTCTGCAGAGGGAGGGAGTGTGTGTGGTGTTAGGGCTCTGCAGAGGGAGGGGGTGTGTGTGGTGTTAGGGCTCTGCAGAGGGAGGGAGTGTGTGTGGTGTTAGGGTTCTGCAGAGGGAGGGAGTGTGTGTGGTGTTAGGGCTCTGCAGAGGGAGGGAGTGTGTGTGGTGTTAGGGTTCTGCAGAGGGAGGGAGTGTGTGTGGTGTTAGGGCTCTGCAGAGGGAGGGTGTGTGTGTGGTGTTAGGGTTCTGCAGAGGGAGGGAGTGTGTGTGGTGTTAGGGCTCTGCAGAGGGAGGGAGTGTGTGTGGTGTTAGGGCTCTGCAGAGGGAGGGAGTGTGTGTGGTGTTAGGGTTCTGCAGAGGGAGGGAGTGTGTGTGGTGTTAGGGTTCTGCAGAGGGAGGGAGTGTGTGTGGTGTTAGGGCTCTGCTTTCAGGCCTGGTCTGCTTCTCCATCAGCAGAGATCATCAGCGCTGTTTTCTCAGGAACCCGCTGGCTTTGTTTTACCTCTGGATAGAGTTCCACTTTTTGTGACATGTGGATACAGCACCACCTACTGGAGATACAATGCAAGTGGGATGATGTCTATGCAGGGTGGTTGCCTGTCTCTGAATACCTGGGGTCTTCAGCAACACCCCTAAACACACACCTGTAATGCCCCTAAAGACACACCTGTAACGCTGCTAAACACACACCTGTAATGCCCCTAAACACACACCTAAAATACCTCTTAAATACGCCTGTAATACCCCTGAAATCAGCCTGTAATACCCCTGAAATCAGCCTGTAACGCCCCTTAATCAGCCTGTAACACCCCTGAAATCAGCCTGTAACACCCCTGAAATCAGCCTGTACACCCCTAAATCAGCCTGTACGCCCCCCGGTCTGCAGTGACTGATGGAGCCTGTTAGCAGCGCTGGATCGCAGTGGAAAATCAGCTGATCCCCAGAGCTGTCACCTGAAACTCACAAGCATAGAATACTTTAAATACCGCCTTTGTAATCCCCTTCTCCTGTACTACCTCTCCCCTGATTCTCCTCTATCTACCTCCCTTGAATGTACGGGCTAACACCCCTGGTAATCACCTGTAACACACCCCTGCAACAGTCTTCCTTTTTAAAAACAACCCCTACACATCAGTCCTGTCACCCTCTAAAACACCTTCGCCCCCCGTCTCACACGACATGATACCCTGTTACACCCTGGTCGCGTGTCACGACCCACACTTCCACCGAAAACACGCCACACAGAAACTCTTCTCTTACAACACACACATCCCTCTCTCTCCCCCTCTCTCTCTCTCTCCCACTCTCTCCTCTCCTCACCCCTCCGTCACTCTCTCTCTCCCTCTCTTTCTCTCTCTCTCTCTCTCTGACTCCAAACACCTCATCCTGTCTCGTGTAATACTCACCTGCACACACACACATCTCTCACTGTTTTCCAACACACTCACTCCTCCCTCTCCCTCTCACACACACACTCATCATCCACCCACAACACACACTCTCTCTCCCTCTCTCCCCCACACACCACACCACCCCCCCTCTCTCCCCTCCCTCCTCCTCCTCTCTCAGTCACACACACTCTCTCCCTCCCTCTCTCCCTCTCTCCCTCTCACACACACACACACTCTCTCTCTCTCACACACACAAACACACACAGTCACACACACACACACTCTCTCCCTCCCTCTCTCTCTCACACACACACACACACTCTCTCCCTCCCTCTCTTCCTCTCTCTCTCACACACACTCTCTCTCTCTCTCTCACACACACACAAACACACACAGTCACACACACACACACACACTCCCTCTCTCCCTCTCTCTCTCTCTCTCTCTCTCTCTCTCTCACACACACACAAACACACACAGTCACACACACACTCTAAACACATGCACGCAAAAAACACATCTCATTAGCATCTCTCCGAATACCGCTAACTGACCCAGGCTGGTCTGGAGCGAAGGTCCTGTCCCGCGGACCTCAGCTCTCTCATCGCTAACGAAGCCAGATGACGGGCACATGGTGTGCATGTGTGCCCCCGGTGAGCCTGGCGGGAGCCCCCCCCCCCCCGCCCCGCCCCCCCGCCTTGGCAGGTCCATTTTCTGAAACGCAATATAAATAAGTGTGTGTGAGAACTGAGCTGCTGAACGCTGTGAGAGTGGGGGGGGGGGGGAAGGGGACACACCAAAGCTTTTTTTTTACCCAGACTGCACTTCACTCGCTGTGATTGACACAAGACATGCGCCACTTTCCCTCCCTCCTCCCGCCTTTTACATTTCCTTCCGTTTTTTTTTTTTTTTTGGGGTGGGGGGGTGGTTGAGGACGTGGGTGTGAATTTGGGAGGTGCTGGCCTGGGTTTTGGTGGGAAGGGTGGGGGAGAGTTTGTGGATTAACTGGGGGTTTGGGTGGATGTACTGGGGTGAGTGTGGGGGTGCCGGTGGTGGTATTCTGGGTTTGGGTGTAGGTTAGTCATGTGATTATACTTTTGATCAGGCCCATTCTCTCTCATCTGCTGATGTCACAACAAGCTCTGCACAGCCGGACCGCTCACCTGCAGTGTAAACGCAAAGGGAGTGCACTCCGCTACATCCCATTGGTTGAAAAACATATCCGCCTACTTAAGTCGTAGCTTAACTCGTTACTGATTGGTTGAAGCCCATGCCGTGCTATGTACCAGGGGTCTGCCGGTCAAGATGAAACGGCTTCTCTGTCTGAGAGCCGCTGGCCTCACCTCTGAACTCTGAACCCCTGACCTCTGGTTTTTACCCATGATCCTCTGGCTTTTTACCCATGATCCATGATCCTCTGGACGACCAAGGCCAGAAGTTCACCCAGTTCCCCCTGCAGGGCAGAAACTAGAATCTGTTGTCCGCTGTACTCACACCAACTGCATTACGCGCACACCCCCCCCCCCCCTTTCAGACAGAGCTGCGACTGTGCGCTCCAGCTCTGGTAAAGGTTTATTTATATCCACCTGTGAAAACACAGGTGCGTTTACCTGCTGATGTCCTGCTTCTGTCAGGTCTACATCTGTGAAGGACCTTCTGTGGGAGCACTGTGGGGATGTCCTTTCCCTGGACCACACACACACACACACACACACACACACACACACACACACACACTCACACACTCACACACACACACACACACACACACACATACTCACACACACACACACACACACACACACACACACTCACACACTCACTCACTCACTCACACACACACACACACACACACACACACACACACACACTCACACACACACTCACTCACTCACACACACACACACACACACACACACACTCACACACACTCACACACACACACACACACACACCCTATAATCCTCACCCCTGCAGTTGGGATAAAATGATGTTTATTCTGTTGCCAAATGTGAAGGAAAATAAATCACAGGTTTCACAGGGGAGGAAAGGGAGTCTCCTTTCGCTTTATTTTCAAAGCAATCTTTCCAGAATGCTAGAAGGTGTCTGGAGCCTGTAGGCCTGGCTTCATACACACGCAGACCGCTGAAGCTCTGCCTCGGAGTGAATGGGAGAATTAGGCTGCGATTAGGCTTTCTGATTACACTGATCCTGCTATTGCTTGGATGTTAACAAAAAAAATAAAATAAAAATTACACATCACGTATTGATTGTAATTATTATATTCTAGTTTTGAGTCACAATACGTCGTGGCAACATGAATTCATAATAAATGCACACAAATGAGTATAAAGTTTGTTGTTGGACTATTTTCTATATACAAAGTGTTTTTAATTTAATTTCAATGTAATGTTTTAGTGTAATTGCCATGCAGCTGTTAACAATGAAAGTAAAGTTAAGACACGCACACATGTACGCACATGCACACTCACACATGCACACACACACTCACACCCTCACACACTCACACACTCACGCTTCACCAGAGCAGAGAACGCTCTCATTTCAGAAGAACAGGAAGCACGCGTTTGGTTTCCCTGGCGCAGCGGAGCGACTCAATTCGCTGAGGCGGCGGCGGGGAAAGCAGTGGAGGGAGAGGACCCGCGTCCAAACCCACTCCCGGTCCCGCTGAGAACGCTGGAAACCTTCCTGAGGCTGGATTCCGGGTTTCTGGTTATTTCCCCGCTGAGATGGAGAAGGAGGTTTTTCCGGAAAAATCTTCGCTTATGAAGTGACGGGCCCAGGGCAAGAGGCTTTTAACGCAAAACCGACAAAAAACGAAATGGGCCCTTCAACGCTTTCTTTATCTTCCGCAGAGCGATAATATCTGATATGGGCCATGCAGAATGTGCTGTTCACAGCCCCCTCTCTCTGGAGCCAGTGTGCGTTTTATTATCATATGCACTATTATCATATTATTAATATTATCATGTTAAATCAGATGCTCTCGTGCAGTAAGAGGACCGAGATGTCATTCGGTACGTGACTGGGGTTCCTCCTGGTGGATGGACCAGGCATGTTACTGCACCATGTGATCATTGCACCTCTAACCGTGTTACTGGTATTCAGACCGTTACGACCAGAAGCTTTCCCACCGTATCAAGTGTGTGTTGTGAGTGTGAACTCTAACCAACAGTCCACACAATTTATACTCTTTATTTTTTCTTTGCCAGATTTTCATGAAGAAAGCAAAGTCTACCGTGACCAGGCTGACAGCATGACACTCGTGATGAGCAGAGAGGCACACACGTAATCCTGCTGCGTATCGATCCGGAGCGCAGTCAGTGCATGCCGCAACATCCCCCCCCCCTCCTCCCCCGGTAACACATCACCCCCCCTGCCTCCTCAACTCTTCCTCACCCAGCAGGGTTGGGGGGGTCCCCTGATTGATGGACTCCCAGCCCTGGGAACATGTTTCACCAGGAGCATCGATTCTCAGCGTTCCCGGCCTTCCTGGCCTTCCCCAGCATTCCTAGCTTTCCCAGCCCCAGCGTTCCTGGCCTCAGCGTTCCCGGCCTTCCCGGCATTCCCAGCATTCCCGGCTTTCCCGGACCCAGCCTTCCCGGCATTCCCAGTGTTCTTGGCTTTCCCGGCGTTCTTGGCGTTCCCAGCGGTGAAAACGAATACACAAGCGCATTTCACCTTCCTCACATAACCTAGAAAAAAAATGCTAAATGCTGGTGTGAAGTTATGAGAGAAACATACAGCATGTAAGCCATCTGAACACACAGGCACACCCGGATAAGTAACCTGAGGATAAGCGAGCTCCAGAGACCTTCTGGAAAGCTCCGTGAAAACGGCGCTGTCGCGGCGAGCGAAGTCTCCGCGCTGCCGGGGCCCGGGCCGCGCTGGTGCTCGGGCGTTTAGACACGCGTCTCAGGGGATAACCAGCCGTGACAGGCCCTGCGCACTGGGCATGTGCAATGAAATCGCAGCGGATTCCAGCGCCAAACAGAGCTTAAGAAAAACAAACAGCCAGACGGATGATCACGGGGAACAGATGCGGTCTGACTGGCCGAACCCTAACCCCGGTCCTGCACTGATACGTACACGCTGCACGCATGCGCACGCACACACACACACACACACACACACACACACACACACACAAACACACACATACACACACACACACACACACACACACACACACACACACACACTTGCACACCCTGCACACACGTGCACATGCACATTCAATTCAATATGCGTCATTGGCATGAAATACATACAGTAATTATTGCTAAAAGCATTATATACATATATTTAAAAAAACACACATGCACTCACAGACAAACACAGACTTAAACATGAAATTACATTAGTCACTAATCTCACCATGTCTCTCTCTCCCCCCTCTCTCTCTCTCTCTCTCTGCCCCCCCCTCTTTCTCTCTCTCTCTCTCCCCCCTCTTCTCTCTCCCTCTCCCCCCTTTCTCTCTCTCTCTCTGCCCCCCCTCTTTCTCTCTCCCTCTCCCCCTCTTCTCTCTCTCTCTCTCTCTCTCTTCTCTCTCTCTCCCCCCCTCTCTCTCTCTCTCTCTCTGCCCCCTCTTTCTTTCTCCCTCTCCCCCCTTTCTCTCTCTCTCTCTCTCTTTCTTTCTTTCTTCCCCCTCTCTCTCTCTCTTTCTCTCTGCTGCTGTGCCAAATGTAAACAGTGTGCTCGTGTTTCTCTAATCTCCTGGGCCAGGAGGAGGTGGAGAAGGGGGCTGTGAAGGACTGCGTTTCTCTCTTTTGGGGCTACTCTAGGCTACATGCTTCCTTTTGCTACACATATTTCATGGTGCAGCCTCTTGATTATCCTGAAAAAAAGAGAAGGCGGCCGCTGCCCAGATTTCTAGCGTGGAGCATTAACGCAGCGCACTTAAAATACCAGCCAGGCTTTCCTCTTCACTGCGCTGCTGCCGACCCTGGAGTTGGAGCAAAGCAAACATTTCGATTCGATTTGGCGATCATGCAAAGGGAATTCTTCTTGGAAGAATTATGCTAATTCCCTTCAGGGGAAAGAAGAAGAAAAAAAGCTACTGTCATATTATGTTAAGAGGCAGGGAGAATTGTGTCCAGACTGTCAGGAGATGGTAGGGGATAAGCACAACTGGGAGAGGATCCAGATCGCATTCCACTTCCTGTATCGCGGAATTAAGCTGCCGTAACAGGAAGCGTTTTCTCTCCAACGAGGGAAGAGGAGGACTGCAGCAGCAGCAGCACACTTAAAGCGTAAACTCATCCAGCAACCGCATCCCCTCTCTCCTTTTCTCCCTCCTCTCCACCTCTTTTTCCTCCGTCTCTTCTCACACAGACGGGTGAGAAATTAAAGGAAAAACCAGGAGTAAGGTGTTGGGCCACAGTGATCAACGGTGATCACTCCGAATAACTTGCTTCTTTCCCTCAAGGGTACACAGCCTAGGATATATTACCAGTATGTTGCAGTCAGGGTTGCCAGATTTATAATTTGTCGAAGGCAGACAAC
This sequence comes from Anguilla rostrata, assembly GCF_018555375.3. NCBI lineage: Eukaryota > Metazoa > Chordata > Actinopteri > Anguilliformes > Anguillidae > Anguilla > Anguilla rostrata. The sequence continues at coordinate 66,645,142 of NC_057936.1, forward strand.
ATGCGCTGCTGGGAGCGTAATCGCGAATATGGTAACGCCGGCGACAGACTGCGGGCCGTTCTCAGACCGGGGGAGTCAGCGACCGGCAGACATGGAGGGAGCAACCCTCGGCACAGGAAGGCCCCTACTCAAATTCAACCCCTTCTTACTGTGAAGCCACAGGGCCCTCCACTGCACCACTGTGCTGCCCTAAAATTATTGTTTCTTGCCGTTTATTAGCATTAGCACGTTAGCACGTTAGCATTGCTGGGCTCCTGGGCCTTCTCGCAGTGTACGGGCAAATAACCGCTACTGCGTTTGAGAGGTCAGGTCCATCGAATGCTGCTCGATCTCTCTCCCTCGCTCTCGCTCCCTCTCTCTCCCTTCTTCCCCCTCTCTCTCTCTCCATCTCTCATCTCGTCTATCTCCTTCTTTCCCTCTCCTTCTATCTCTCTCTATCTGTATCTCTCTCCTGATCTCTTTCTCCTTCCTCTCTTCCCTCCTCCCCTCCCCCTCCCCCCCCTCCCTCTAATGCCCCTCCATCAGTCTCAGAGGCCTTGAAGATAAAGGGTTTGTGCGTTCAGGAGGCGCGGCAGCAGATCAATCAGAGCCGGCATGGGGGGGGTAGTGGGGGGGGGGTGTTAATAGCGGGCGTGCTCTGGGGGTGTGGGGGGGCAGTGGCGGACAGCACGGGGGCGGGGGGCAGGGGGGGGGGGGGGGTACATTAGGGTTGACGGCTGGCCTTGACTTCAAATTGTTACCACTCGCCGGGCATCTCGGCGGGATCAAACGCGAGGCCGTGTCTACGGTCCGCCGCGCCGGTTACTGCCGCCGGTTTTCTCTGCTCGAGCAGTCAGATCTTTAAAGGCGGTGGTGTGAGAGGCCATTAGCGTCAAACCGCCTCCCTGCTGCTGCCCCACCTGCTTCACATTTGGGCAAACGCTCCCGAGCGCCAACTGCCCTGTCACAGCCTGGAACTGCAACGCTGGGAAAGGGTCCTGTGTTCACCCGGGGTGAGTGTGAACACGCACACACGTGTAAGCGCAAGGGACAGTGAACACGTACACGCGTGCAGTGTGCGAGGAGAGGGTGAACACGCACACGCGTGCAGTGTGCGAGGAGAGGGTGAACACGCACGTGTGTCTGTGTTTGTGTGAAATATTTGCCCTGCACTCAGCTCCTCTGTGTGCCTTTATGGAGCTCCATCCTGCCGGTTTACTGCAAGTTCAACTGGGCTTTATGGACTGCAGAAACGCTGCAGCTGCAGAAACCCTGCAGCAGTTTGAGCTGCAGAAACGCTGCAGCAGTTTGAGCTGCAGAAACGCTGCAGCAGTGTGAGCTGCAGAAACGCTGCAGCAGTTTGAGCTGCAGAAACGCTGCAGCAGTTTGAGCTGCAGAAACGCTGCAGCAGTTTGAGCTGCAGAAACGCTGCAGCAGTTTGAGCTGCAGAAACGCTGCAGCAGTTTGAGCTGCAGAAACGCTGCAGCAGTTTGAGCTGCAGAAACGCTGCAGCAGTTTGAGCTGCAGAAATGCTCTGTTTTACACACTTCAGCCACAGGCACTGGGGCTGTATCAACAAGACAGAGTTTACACAGGAACACTGCCAGAGCCCAGAGCACACACACACACACACAGTCACTCATACACACACACACATACATACACACACTCACTCACATATACAGGCACTCATACACACACACACACACATAGTCACTCATACACACACACACATACACAGTCACTCATACACACACACACACACACACTCACTCACATATACAGGCACTCATACACACACACACACACACACACACACACACACACACACATACAAACACACACTCACTCACATATACAGGCGCTCATACACACACACACACACACACACACATAGTCACTCATACACACACACGCACACACTCACTCACATATACAGGCACTCATACACACAGTTGTGATTTGATGGGCATCAGGTTTCTCAGTAAAACCCAGGGAGATTGATATCACTCATATAATTCCATAATTATTCTTTTACTCAATAATTTTTCTTTTCCGTTGTATAAAAAATGCATGTTCGATTGTTCCTGCAAATTGGCGGAATAGCTTTAATTGTGGATCATGGGTCCCCTCTCCTGGTCAGTTGTGTTATTACAAACAGAAAAAAAAAACCTTTTTTAAATACCCCTGAAAAATAGACCTGCCAATAGTCCTGATGTTCCTGGTTTTATAAATATTTCAGTTCTT